>NC_135875.1:17378659-17456159 GCF_031162955.1 Sander vitreus | reverse complement strand
ATACCTATACATTATTAACTCAGCTTTTTTCTTTTTTTTTTCTTTTTTTTATAATAAAAGACAACCTGTTCTCTGAGATCTCTTCATGTGGCCGTTTCTCCATCTCCTTCCTTTCCTGAGATGTTAAATGACTAAACCACTAAACATCTTGGATCCCAAACAACACAAAACCTCAATGAACTGGCTCTGCTGAACATATGGTGGAATCAATGAGAGGGCCCATTCATTAAGCAAACTGTCATCAGTTCAAATGGAAAATAGCATATACCAGCATGTAACACAGGAACTTGGATTTGTTCCCAGTGATTTGTAATTAATGTATGGTACGTGTCTTTGTTCCTCCCTTGATTTGTTAATTAGAGAGGAAACACGGGTGCAAATCCTCTCCGCTTCGCTGGAGGAATGCGGCTCTTGCAGCCAGAGAACCAAGTGTTTTCTCCTAATTTGAAGCTTGCTTGTCAAAGCAGAGAAGGCCTCATATTAAACCAATCACAGGCTGTATGATTTGGCGTCCATTCAGTTCAGTTATGATAAACAGAAAACAGCAGGACTGAGAGTTTGAAGGACACCTTTTTGATGTTCAAGGCTTTGATTCCAGTTCCGTCTGGAGCTGACCAAGTTCTTGTTTGCAGGGTACGAGCGAGATTCAACAGTCCTCTTTCACAGAACTGGCCTCTAATTCAATCACTTTACTGCCAGTGTGGTCCCTCTAGGGGTATGTTTAAAAACCTTTTGAATGTAGAGCACATTTTTAAAAGTAAAGAGTAAATATGTGTTAAGACTCAAATTTAAATCCCTTGTTCTTGACAATAATAAACTGTACTTTATTAAACGTTTCATTGTTAAGTGAAATAAATAAATGCCAAGTACAGTAAGCAACTTTAAATATTCTAATATGAAACTATATAAATAACTAGCTGCTGTTTGTTACTCCAAATACCTTACAGACGTAGACAGATAATGAGACCATGGGCCCCAGACACATGTAAAACCCACACCCCTCCTGCATAGGAAAGAGAGACAAAATGACTGCTAACGGCTGTGTTTGTAGTCGCTTTGGATATAGTTGCACGTCTTTGTAGTCATGTTGCATCTTTTTGTGGTAGTTTTGCATCTGTTTGTGGTTGTTTGGGTCTCTTTGAAGTTATTATGCATCTCTTTGTGGTCATTTTGTGTCTCTTTGCAGTCATTTTGGGTCTCTTCGTGGTCATTTTGCATATATTTGTGGTTGTTTTTGTTTTCTCTTTGAAGTTATCACGCATCTTTTTGTTGTCGCTTTGCATCTTTTGTAGTCATTTTGCACCTCTTTGTAGTCGTTTTCCAACTCTTTGTTGTCTCTTTGCTGTCATTTTGCATCCCTTTGTGGTCATTTTGTATCTTATTTTGGGGTCGTTTTGAGTCTGTTTGTAATAATTTTGTATCTCTCTGTAGTAGTTCTGAGTATCTTTGTGGTTGTTTTCCATCTCTTTGTAGGTGTTTTGCGTCTGTTTGTAGTCATTTTGTGTCTCTAGTAGTTGTTTTCCAACTTTCTGTAGTCTCTGTGTAGTCATTCTGCATTTCTTTGTGGGCGTTCGATTGTTAAACTGGAATGGAAATGTTAACAGTCACTTCATACAGAGGTTCTGGTCCAGGCCCATATAAGTAATCCACCCCTAATACTAACAAGCCAACTGCCTATCACCTCCTGACTCTGGTAGGCGGGGCACGGTATAGTTTCTACAACAGAGATGCATGTTTTGATGTTCGCTTCTTAGCCAAGATTCCTTAAACTTTTGACAGAAACTTAGTAATTATCTGAGAATTGTTTCAGTCTGTGGTCAGTCAGTGTCCGGTGGTATATCCTCAGAAAGATCCTTTGGTTTCTGGCAACAATACTAAATAGAGGAACTGGATATTTAATGCTTAGCACTGAAGACAAAATGTGCTACATGTTAATAAAGGATCTTAGTGTTGAGAGTGATAGAGTTAGGGTGTCAGACTAATGTCTGGCTGACAGCAAACTCTCCTCTTCCTCACACTTCCATACTTTGAGGCCAAAGGCAACAGATGACTCCTCTATTAAATGACCACCATACACACCCGAGCCTGGTAGGCATTTGTTTAATTGAATCTATGCTTTTTTTCAGGTTATGTTTCATTGATTGATCTACATTTCAGAACACATCCAATCACACTCAGCTGCAATCTGGCAAAACATAAGGGATCATACATAATAATGTCAATAATGGTACTCCCTGAGCAATGTCCACAATAATGACCAATTTAGCTCTATCATTCACAGTAAATGAGTCCATTACACGGGGACGGTAACAGATTGTAATCTCTTTCCCCTCATCAGTCTGAGAATAACCCTCTGCATATGGGGGTCAAATGACCATAAGCGACCCTGGTGGTGGAATGCACTTTGAACTCTGACCTCTGGGCAGGCCAGGGGGCTGATCCTGACCTCCACAGAGAAGAGCAAGCGGTGGAGTGGAGCAGTGACCAGTTGCTCAAGTCACTTCAGGAGTGAGAGGAGATGTTGTTTTGGACATTAAAGAAGAATGTGGACAGTAAATAGGAACAAAACAGGCCTGTTGTCAGTTTGGTTACTGAAAATGGGCATTTTAGTGCTTAGTCACTGGGATTTGGTCAATTTAAGCAGTAGTTCCCAAAGTGGGTTTCGGGGACCGCCAGGGGTCCTTGAGCGGGTCCCAGGGGTTCCCCAGAAAAAAGGGGAATCATTTGTTTTTACTATAATTCCATCCAGAAAGTAACACAGAATGTATGACTTTTTTGGGTCATAGGTTTCATTCACTTTCTGTAATAACATCCTAAAGCAAAAACCCTACCAGACGGGGGACCCTAGCACATCTTCTCAAATGGGGGTGCTTGGTCTAATTTGTATCAGTTTAGGGGGGGCTTGACCTGAAAAAGGTTTGGGAACCACTGAATTAAAGAACTTGGAGTCGCACATTTTCAAAGAACACAGCTGCCACTTTATTTCCCTTACACTAGTGTTTTATCAAAATTGTATATTCAAGTCCATGTTTACATAAACTCTGTTTTACATTTATTTTATCGCCCAATTCAACTTGTACAGTTTTTGCCACGGTAATGGGATGTCTGTCAATCTGTTGGTCAGACAGTCCAACACTTTGGTCCCAACTGAAATAGCTAAACTATCTAATGAATTGCCCTGAAATTTGGTACATATATCAATGGTTTCCAGGTGATGTATCCTTCTGATGTTGTTGATAGGTATTTCAGAATGAATGGTGTAATTTCACCAAATGAAATAAAGATTCATTTGCACCAGTGTGGACATGTATAGGCACTGTGGTAAGTTGTGTAACTGCCTGGCAAGTATTGTGGTTTCCATAAACTTCCCCCTGTCCTCCAGCTGTTCCGTGCCTGATTAAACCCATGCAGTGGCCTGTAAGCAGGCTGGCAAACTGGCAGGCAGTCCTCAAGCAGCCATTCCTCTCCCGCCCGAGTGAGGACACTTGACCTACCCAACAAGGGTCACCAGTCACTTTCATTAGGGGTGTAAAGATCTGAAGGGGTGACATTCGCCCATCCATCCCAATATCCGGGTTTGGTCTAATCCATGCAGGTTTGGATCCCATGCACCCTCAGTGGAGCCAGACGCTCACATGGACCATTGACAGGGAGGTCATTGTGTGAGCGACAGAGAAATGTATCAGGAATGGAGCCAGGGCTTTCTGGATAAAGGCCTGTTTTGCAGACCTGCAACTGAACCAGCCTGTTTGCATATCAATACCTTCAGGCCTGAATAACTTCAGTCAGCTGATGAATGAGAGATTTGCTGCTATCTCAAGTCTCAGAGCTCTTTGGTGCAGAGAGAGACATAAAGGAAACTTTTCACCAGCGGGAAGCTCAGCGACACAGCTGGCTGGTTCCCTTTACGCACTCCTCACCCATGAATGGGGTTGTGTGACTTAAAGATATTCTATAACTGGAGAGTACGCAGGGTGGAAAATGAACACCATCCACCTGTCAAATGCAAGCAAGTTTTAGTAAAAATTTACCTGATCATCATCTAAAGTCTATTTTGAAAATGGAGTTGGCTGTAAAAGTGGCTGCTGAGTTCTGAAATAAAAAAGTTACTTTTCTTGATGTGAAGCTATGTTGATATTAAAGGTTTTCTGATCCTGTTTTCAGTTATTTTGCTCTTTGGAGGCAGCAGGAACAAACAATCCAGAAGATACAGAGCAACATTAGCAGTCATTTGGAGTCATGTTTCTGGACACTTGGCAAATGTAAGTCCATTATTAACCCTCCTTTTAGCTCTGGTTTTGGTCTCGATTAAATAACTATCTAGCTCTTTCGGTGCTAATGTTCCATTACGTTCAACAGCTAACGTTAGTTGCTAAATTTGTCTCCTGTTTGTTGCTGGAAAGGTAATATACAGTGGATTCATCAGAGCTTTTTCTTTGTATTTTTGGTAAAAACAGCTGCCTGCTGCAGCCGAAAACATCAAAACTGCAAAGGTTTGAACTGGAAAACCAAAACAACAAGCTGGAACTCGCTACAATGCTCTGTAGTACCGAGGGGAACTGCAGAGTTGGGTAACAATTATAATCATTTATAATTATAATAATAAAACTAAACTAAAACTGATACCACCACTGACTTGTAATGAAATGAAACATGAACTTCAACAATGACATAAATAGCAAAGTAGATGGATGGAACAGAAACCATGGAAAGATTAAAGTCATTCCCTGGTCCAGCATCCATGTGCGCTCCCTTGTGTGCATTTAGGCCCTGCATCGATTACAGATGTATGGAAGATATATCAGGTGTTAAATAATATTTTACAAATGTATGATAGCGACCTAGGCTCGACCCCTGAGTTAAATCAAAGTGACAGTGGGACATGGTACGTATAAGCACATATCCCCGCTGCCTATAAACTAAACAGGCAGTTATTGATCCGGACCATCTCCCTTCAGTGGAGGTCCCAGAGGTTGAGAATGCAATATTAATGGATCAGGGTGGAGTTGTTATGTGTGTGTGGTTATTTGTGTGCAAGTGTGTGCATGTGTGTGAGAGCATGCATCCACGCTCATAGCTCATACAGGGCGACTCCATTACACAGCATTGTGGTAGCGGTCAGCAGTTTATGGCGGCCAGGCTCACAGGTCAAAGGGGGAGCGAAGAGGTCAAAGATTGTCCAGTCCAAAAAGGTCTCCAATCACCCCAGTGAATTGACTGCTTACACATCGGAAAAGCCACTGTTCTATGTTAACTTCAAATTTAGCCCTTGCAGCCATACGGAACCTGCCAAGTCTGTATGACAAAACCAGCCCAATGGCCAATCAAAACCAGCCCAATGGCCAGTAAAACCAGCCCAACACCAGAACTAAAAATATGCCCCTGCCAAAACATATACACTGCTTTAAAAGTCCAACAGCATTAGAGTTTAGATTCTCTGCCCGAGCGTGGGGAGAAAGCTATGCCATAATCATGCGCAGCGTCTCCTCCACCCGCAGGCATCACACCGGGCCTGCTGTTCTGTATTGTGTAGCTTAAGTGCAACAGGGAGCTTGAAGATGAAAAGAAAAAAAGAAAAACAGGAGAATTAACTTTGAGCAAGTTTGGAGGAAAGTCGGAGGTATGGAACCATTTTAAACAAGTCGTGGGCAGTGACAACGTGTTGGCTTTGTCGAGTGCATTAAGTGCGGCATGCTGCTCGCCTATGACAGCAAAAAAACGGGGACTTCGACGATGAACAGACACATGAAGCAGGCTTGCCATGGAAGAAAAGATAATAGTCAGCCTTCAATGTCCTCTTTTGTTACTTCTCCAAGCATACCCCTCCTAAACAGATTTCTGCAGTTCAAACAACTCGGAATTGTAGTTGAGAACGTCAGTTATAACGGCCCACGTATTAAAACATTGTCGGGTTTAAATCGGGCTCGGGGCTCATAATTACAGTTAATGTGTCGGGCCGGGCCGGGCCGGGCTCGGACACAACGTGCACGGGCCATGAAACACGTAGCTCAGCGGCCCATTGGTTGTTTTCTTAATTGACACTGGACTAGTCCAATCATATCTTTAAACAGCACCCTCTTTGGGATTTCTGCCTGCATGCAGTTTCAGTGTGCATCTGCCAGGCTAGAATAGTGATAGAGAGCATGGAGAAGAAACGCAAAGGAGGTGCAGAGACAGACATGTTTTTGACAGTAGCAGGACCTTCATTAGCTCCCGTGGCTGGAGGAGACTCAGGAGGAGAGGGACAGAGATGAGGGAGTGAGGGTAGAACCTGCGGTAAGCAGAACTCCCCTTAAAACTCCCTTTATAAAACAAGTGGTGGACAAACTGTTGATGATGATAACAATACAACAATAAAAGTAGGCATGCTATACTTTATGATTGCATTAGTTTGGCTAAGCGCGGGTGTAGGCTAGGCTAGTTACCTAACCTACGAAAGCCAGTAACATCAGTGTTACAAAAGGTCAGAGCAGCTAGTTAACAAGAATCAGTTGACCTTTAAGCTAGTTCTTTTATATCTTCCCGGCTAAGTAAAAGTAAGTAAAAAAAGTTTAATAAATGATGATGATCCGTTGTATTATTGTGAAAGCATTATTTTGATAATCACAGTAAGAATCCCGTATTTATGTGTAGCGGATCTGAGTCTTGACTGATGATGTTCTCACTGTTTTATTATTAGGCTATATTAGCCTACCTTTCATTCAACAAAGTAGCCTACAGCTTAATAATAAGCAAAACACCACCTTAAGGTTCATCAAACCTTAAGCTTGTGCTTGTGCATTTGTGTCCTTAAAGTAGCCTATGAGGAGTATACCGTTTTATTGTATTAATAAATGGCACTTTTTTTGAAGTATTTAACGTGTCAACTCTCACTGATTTTTTCTTACTCAATACATGGCGTTAGTAGTTTTAAGGAGTAGAAGTTGGTATACATATTCAGGGGAGCGCAAGGACGGGTGGTATTTGTGATCTTATGTGGTGATTTTTGGTCCCAATCCGTCCCTGGCTCTTGCTTCAACTGTTGATGTGAATAATGTTCTTTATTCATTCAAATCCTTAAATAACTTCTTTACTCATGCTGTTTGTGAACTTAACACTTGCTTTTATAAATAAGCAAAGACTAAACTTTAAAGTAACAATCCATAGCATTTTATAGCACTGTAAATAAATATCAGCTTAAAATCACGCAACAGTGATTAGTTCCATTTTCTTTTCTAATAATCCGATGTCTTGTAGGTCTCTTTTTAAAAAAAAAAAAAAAAATTCATCTGCTAAACAGATGTATTTTAGATTCCCGGCAGCAGCAACATCGGTTTGTTTGGAATAAATACAAAGAGGATGAACTAAGTGCCTCTCAGAAATGCAGAGCCAAAATGAGCCCAAAACACATGTTTCAGAATACAGTTTTAGTCAGAACTTCCAGCTGAATTTCAAATACAAAAGTCTTAGAGAAAACATCTTAACAATAGTGTGTCATCTTATAAATTAAGCTTTTAGAAATATACAGTTGCATGTAAGTACCGTTTGTGGAGGTGAGTGTTTAAATGAAGTAGAAAACAATCACAGATGTACAGGTGTCGTCTGTAGAGACCATTTTATACAAGCGTAACATAAATAACAGCAAATTTACAGCATATGGTGGACTGTATTTTACATTTCTTTTTTCACCAGTACCAGGTATCCTCCTGCATATGCTACATTTTCAATTTTTATTAAAGATAAGAAAAGGAGCTTGCATTAAAAGAACTGAAGAAAAAATAACTGCATACACGGTAAACATGACAGAGGCGAACTGTACAACGCTGATGGAAATTAAATGATTGTGAACAATTTATTTGTCTCAAAATCCCACTTTTACATTTATTTTGATTGTGCCATTGTGCATAATTCAAAACCCTTTGCTTCTTTCCTTGCAGTCTGTGTTGTTGTTTTTTTTAGCAGAGCTCCCGTGTCGTGTCACTCTCAAAGCTCCAATATGTCATTTGGTTTATCTTAGCTTTGCCAGGCTGTCGAGGCTTGTTATTCTTTTGCCATTTGGTTTAACTTTAGGAATCTCTTTGCAGTGTTGGCATATTTCTGGTGTAATTTTCAACATAGAGGCTATGCTGTTAAGTGTTCTGGACAGCAATGAGAGCTTAGCATACTTCTGGCACTTGGGGGTGCCAAGTGCAAGTATGCTTCAATCTGGCTTGCGCCCGTCACATTGCTGCATCAACCAGCGCTTTTCACAAGCTTTATTTTAGCATTGCTTGCTAAAGTGGCTCAAATGGATTGAAGCTCTCACAAACTTTGTTAGCATGGCTGTTACCGATCTGGAGGAAGGCAGGTGCTTTCATAGCTTAAGAAATGAAGGAAATGCATATGTTGCAGAGTAAAAGCTTTGGTAGCACTGAATTTCTTCGAGATATACCTGGCTGGTTTTTTGCAGTTGGCTGAACAACAATGTTACTAACAATTTTGAAGAGCTTTGGCGAGTAGCCGTTCAGTCCCAACCAAAATTGTGGCCGGTCATTTGGTAAAACTTTAGATTGAAGGGTCTGTAGAAGTCTCTGAGTCTATGCAGGACCTCAGAGGAGATCTGGGGATGGGGCCTGCCCTTTGACTTCCCCAGGCAGCGCGGCCTGCTGCTCCCCTCGGGCTTCTTTAGGCAGGGGAAACCTTTGGTCTGGTTGAAGTAGAAGTGCTTGTCTGTTACCACCCGTTTGAGTCCCAGGAAGTCCTGAACCCGGCCCATCTCGCCTGCTGGGTCCGTCACAAGGCGTTCGCCACTGACAAAGAGGAGGCGTGAGAGCGGGAAGAAGCGCAGCCAGTTCTCTAGGTGCTTGGCGTAGATGCCGATACGCACGGCACTCCAAGATGTGTCAATGAGGCCTGTGGTGGCATTTCGGAAGGCCAGGCTCTGGAAGGACGGGAGCCCGGGGGATTTGGACAGAGTCTGGGTGTAATCAGAAACAGCCCGGGTCACGGGGTCACGCACCACCACGATGAGCTTGGTGTGGCGGCTCATGGAGAAGACGCGGCGAGGGGCTTCTTTGGTGATAAAGTAACTGGGCGTCTTCTCCATGGTGATCTGACCTTCCAGAGTACGAGGCATCAGGTTCCTGCATGACAGAGAAAAAGAAATTCTGCCATTAATAAAATATTCCATGAGAGAAATTAATACATTCCCTTGATTTTCTCATAATTCCATAGCATTCCTTTGATGATGCCTTACTTGCCTTGAAGGCTTTTTGATTTTGCTTTGTAATTAGTTGGCTAAATCTGTGATTAGAGGGAGATAAACATGACATTAGATACTGGCACTGATGGAGTGACCATGTCAGCACAGACTGGGAGGGAGTCTGTGAGCAGCTACTGTAGGAAAACCGCATGGCTATATTAACCTCAGGAAAGTAATTTCCTCTCATCCGCTGCCTCCTCCTAAACAGGCTGGACTCTTTCTCTGCTTTTAGTCCTTGACGCTGGGGGACCATCCCGCAGGACTGAAATAATAGCCACATTACTGTCATACCACTGGTATTTGTAGTCTTACAGCAGGGTTGTTACTTTCAATGTACTACATTTATTCACTTTAATTCCTTCTTTTCCCCTTTTGTTTAGCTAGCTACAAGCTAATCCGTATCACGAGTGTTGACGCGACAAATTGCTTGAAAAATGTAAGAAATGACCCATGACATTTTACTCATTGAAAAAGTATTTACGCTACATTGCTAATTACTAAACAAATACATAAAAATAAATAAATTACACAGCAAAAATAATTAAAGTTAGCTACATTATATGTTAGCCCTGCTCTGCCTGAAGTGCCTTTGAACAACTCCAAATCCTCAACATCCATCACATATTCTCTATTATATTTCATATCATATCAAAAAGACGGAAAAACAGCAGTTAGTAGTAGCAGTAACCAACTTAACTACACAATAGTTGATTAAGAGTAGGGTTGCAAAATTCCAGGAATTTTCAAAGTTGGAAACTTTCCATGGGAATTAATGGGAATATATGGGAATTAATGGGAATAAACTGGATATTTTGAATATTCCTTGTTATAATACTGTTAGCGAACAGCGAACTTAAATGTAGTTGTAAAAAAAACATCTTGCAGCATGATCTTGGTTAAAACAACTTGATTTAATGCAACAGGGAATGTCCTCCCTATATTCGTCAATGACATGCACACACGCAGTAATCAGCATAGTCTACTAAATACTTGCCAACATTTAGTTTTTAAAATACGGGATTTTTTTTTTCTTACTTTTTTTTTGGGGGGGAAGTAATACTTAACCCATTGCTATTAAGCTATGTGTGTTAATTGTATAGCCCACTTGATAGGCTGGAAACAATAGACAGCGCTGCTGGTTAGCTTATGCATATAACCATAACCCAAACCATAGTAAATCAAAGGCAGCATGCTAGCTACCTTCATATGTTAAGCTAAAGGTCAATGGTTTGGGCTACTACTTAGCTTACTGCAGGTC
The DNA here is from genome assembly GCF_031162955.1 of Sander vitreus. Taxonomy (NCBI): domain Eukaryota; kingdom Metazoa; phylum Chordata; class Actinopteri; order Perciformes; family Percidae; genus Sander; species Sander vitreus. The sequence goes on along the minus strand of NC_135875.1, from coordinate 17,445,681 downwards.
TATTTGAGGCCACACCCACTGCACAGATCATTTCTAGAATCCAACATTCTACAGCAGATTGAAGCTAATTGAAGACAGTACTGCATTCGCCTGTCTGCTTATTACAAAACAAAATGTTTATATTTATGTTTGTATAAGATGGAGTTTGTATGAATTACCCAACATTTCCAGTTAATTCTCGTAAATTCCCATTAATTCCCATAATTTCTACTAATTCCCATTAAAGTTTCCAAATTTGAATGTTTCCAAAATTCCCCAGCTTAACTTTCCGGAAAATTCCCTCCCCTTTTGCAAACCTAATTAAGAGTTTTAAGAATAACTCTGGTTTATAACAGCGAGGATCCTATCTTATTCTTTAATTTTCCTAGAATTGGTAATAAAAAGAATGTTCTCCCCAAGCTGGTCGGCCTTTTTCACAGACATTTTGACTCGTCATATAGTTGGGAAAAGCACAGTGTTACTAACAACGCAAGGATGGCTCTGTTCTATCAAGTGTCCCCCGTAAGCCATGACATTGTGACAGAGCCAGCATGACCAATGCCACGACTCTGAAACCAAAGCAGAACATGGAATTCAGCCATTATTTTATATATATATATATATATATATATATATATATATATATATATATATATATATATATATATATATATATATATATATATTTATTAATTACACCTCTGCTTTTCCTGGTGTCAAAATGTCTTCTGTGAAAAGGTTTCAGTGCTGACATATGGATGCTGAGGAACATATTGCTAAAAAAAAAAGTCAGGCAAGCAACATGAGTAGTCAGACAATCAGGCAGCTTTTAAACAAATCCCCGGCCAAACTTTGGAAGAAAAAACACTTTAAACTCTGAATAAAGTGATTTAGATGATTTGTCTGATTGTCTGACTGCTTGTTTGCCCCATCGTATTTTGTTACAGCAAAATGCCACCCTTCCAGAATTAATGTAGTGAGTACAATGTTATCATTGCTGATAGAAATGAGGACCAAATTTAGGAAAATAAGACCAAATGCAATACATACGCAACATTTTGGCTGCAGTAATTCCTACTGAATTAACAGGCAAAAGTCCAAAGGTATTCTGTAACAAACAGGTTAATTGAGTATTGTCTTATGGTAGCCATGTGTTCGCATTCAATCCTGGCTGTTGCCTTTGGCCCACAGATTGTTATTATCATCAGTGGTAGAGGTATTCTAGGCGCACTTTGGCTCTAAGAGGCCATGCTGCCCTCTTCCTTTAGATCTTTAGCCCTACTTAGATGACTCAGAGGCTGAGAAGAAGTAGTAGTACCTCTAAAAATTCAACAAACCCTGACCAAAGCCTGCGCTTGACTCAGAGTCCCTATAACGTGCCAGAGCAGACTGTATATACAACGAGGGAAATGGAAGGGAAAGGAAAACCTATTTGTCTTGTGTCCTTTATTTTATTCAAATGCTACTGTAACGCTAAAATGGAATTTAATAACCTCATTTGTAAAAAAAAAAAAAACATATCCTGCCACTTTTCCTCTCTTAAAAACAAAACACAAAATATAGCCCATTTTGTTGAGTTTAAAGAAGAGATTCAAATCTCATGCTCATTTTGTGTTATAGAAATCTAAGCAATGAGGAATGCCAGTGTTGCAACTGTGAAAGATCCCTCAGCTAATTTCCATGCTTCCCTCCTCAGCAGGCATGTGGTGACGGTTGGGTCGGAGACTAGTCTTCGTGGTTGGTCTGTACTCTAAGTGAAGGGCTTATGGGGCTCTGAGCTCTGGTGTGTGGTGATGGAGCAGACCCCATTCCTCTCTCTCTCTCTCTCTTTCATCCAACGCACACAGTCAGATCCAAGTTCTGCATGTCCCCCTGGCATGAAACTACAAGGGTAACACCAAATACACAATTTATGGTATTCAAAAAAAAAAAAAAAAAAAACTGAGCTTTGTTTAGCCTGGGCTAAACAAAAATGGAGAGAAACAAAGCAAATACCAAAGGGAGCAAAGTTTGGAAACTCAATACTGTTTCTATGGCTGATAACTCTTAACATTGGGATGTATTACAATGAGCATTTCAGGCCAATGCGTAACCTATCGCTCTGAAGCAAAGTTTCTGAGACTGTGGGTCAGAGGCTTACTTCAGGTCACCACATGACGTGAGTGGCAACATAGTTCTAAAGTGAATCTAAAGCTACATTTCTCATTTGGATCCAAGAACAGGTTTGACTTTGAGAGGGAATTCCAGCCTTGGATACTGTTACTCTCCAACACGTTCTCACTCCCAGCGCGTCAAAAAAACGACGCTTGGTCAGGTGCCTTTTGTGTCATTATTCGATGCCGTCAGGTGCCTTTGGTGACATTTTTTGCACTTGGTTGGGACTGATTTGGCGTCATTTTTCACCGTGCAGGGTAAATCCACTTGGTTAGGGTTTGAAAAAGATCGTGGATGGGGTTACAAAATGTACTGTGACAGTTTGGCTCAAGTTTAAATGATTTATCTTTTGTTTGGGGTGCCAGCCAGGTCTCTCTCCTGGCAGTAAGATACAGGTTACTGGTTGTTGTTTCTTTTTTCTTTTTAAATCAAATGTCACAAAGGATGTGCATCTTAAAAGAATGTAAAAGAAAGTCCTGTGTTGTTTGACCCATATATACTACCTGCTACCATAGTTGCTCTCAACGCTAAGTTTGCTTGCTAACATAAACTGGCTGGCAGACACCTTGCAAATAACCTCAGGCTTATCGGCCCCTAGCGTTATGGCGGTAAAATGCACCGCGATGCAAAGCAACCCCGACGCAGAACTCCGAAAGGGTCACGACGCCGTAGCTACGGTGTGGAGTTGACACAGAAGCATAAAACAGCCCTTAAGTCATCTCACAGCGCAGTGGTCGGCCCATACAGAGGCTAAAGGGTGATTTTTGCGTCTGAATCTGACGCTGTGAGCCACTGACCAAGCGTCGGTATTTCACGAGTTGGGAATGAGAACGGTTTGTACCCTCATGTGTCATCAATCTGGGAGGTTACTTTGTGGTAATTGCATGCTGGTTTGGTTCATCTGCTTCTCCTCTACCTGCCTCGTCTACCTGCGTTTCCTACATTTTAGAAACTGACTCCCAACAACCCCCGAGAGAACATGCCTAAGCAATTAAGTATTTCCAGTACAGCAAAAGGGACAGTTGCATCCTTTAATCAACATATTTTTGGCTGCGATGAACTCGGGTCCCTCAATTTAACTGTCAGTGGACTCTCAGTGCTTAGTTTATGATGAATTTCTCCCAGTATGACTCGTGTGCATCAGTGCAAAACAGTGGCTGCAGAAATAATCTCTGGTTTAAGGGGACTGGAAAAACCTCGATTGGCATCATCTGTTTTTTATCCAAAGGAATGCAAAAAAAAACACACTACAGAAGAACAATATGGGCCCAGATATGCAAGGTATTTTCAGTATTTTAGTTTTTTTCTGTGGTTGCATAATGCAGTGACATCCGAAGCCCACAACCAGATCTGAAAGCAAAAACAACTGAAGTGCCGGTGTGTTTGCGAGTGTGTTTATAGCACTAAATGGATGTTTGATTTCATCCAATCAGTCTAATGGAAGCCATGGTGTTCCATTCGAGGCCGAGTGGGGCTCCCATTGACATCATGTTTATATTTTGAACCACTAGCCTGTAATCACAGAACAGCCCGGCTACAACAGAAAGCCCAGGAGGAGGCCACACAGTGGTGGAGTAAAGGGAGGAGGGAACAGAGGGATAGAGGAAGAAGAAGAAGAGAAAAACGAAAAGAGTGGGCATGAATAAAAGGAAGGAGGTAATGAGAGGTAAGAGCACAGATGGAGAGGAGAAAAACAGCAGTAACTTAATCCTCTCATTAACCTGGAGTCGCATCTAATCTCATTTTCTCTTATGAAGATGAAAACATAGTGTTTGTTCTTTTTATCTGATAGTAGAGTGTTTAGGGAAACCTATCGACCTGATGTTTGTTTTCATCACACCTTTGCCGTTAGCATCTGGAGCAGGAATGCGGTCGGCTTTGAAAGTGCTCAGATGTGCGTTTATCTGTGCATGCAAATGTGTCCAGGCACTAACTGTGCTCTGTGTGGGTGGGCTGAGCTTTATTAGGGCCTGTTTAAAGCATGGCTGGCTAATAGGCCACTGTTTATGACTAGAATATGAGTGAGCTGTGTACTCTGACCCGCGTCAGCCTCTCAACAAAAGCAACATGTCATGTGACAAGCAGGGGCTATTTCATGTGATGTAGACAGCTTGTTTGAATAGCATTTTCCATTTCTGCCCTACAAGCCAAGTTGAGATAACTTAGGGGTCTTCACTGTTTTTTAAGCCAAAGACCCACTAACTGAGAGGGCAGATCAGGTAGATTGTATAAAATTAGGTTGCATATTAAACTTACAGTACAATAACGTGTGGGCGGCCAAAAGCCTTTATACATACCCTTTTAGTGCATAGAATACTAAGCTATTAAAATAATAATTGTTGGCATGATTTTATAAATCATAGTTTAATGTTAAACATACATGTTGCACAAGGAATCTTCAGCATTAACTGGATCTGTGGGTGGCTACCTTAGTGACTACCTTACCTATAGGCTAGTAAGCACATCATTAATGTGTTTGTTTTTTACAAAAAGATTAATTTATATTTGCTAATAATATGTTGGCTTCACGTTAAGAATTTTTTGTTTTTGAAAAAAACGTCCCAAAAATTACAATAATTTGGTGCCCCCCCTGCCGAAACTCTGAGGACCACCTAAGGTTCCTGGACCCCCTGTTGAAGATCTCTGAACTACATGGTTAAAATTGAGTTAGAATAAAATCGTTTGACATTTTTACTAGATAAAATGTTATTTTATTATTATTTATTCTATAAGTTTTTTTTTTCTCGCGAAAACACTTTACAGAATTTGCAGTAACTACAGTAAAATACAAGCCAAACCGCACTCTTGGTAAACTGCACTCTCTGCCACAGAGAGACGGCTATATCAAGTCAAAGCTAGCGAGTGGCGAGATAGCCACAGCTAGCCTTAGCTAAAGGTATAATTAGTTTATTTGCCTACCACTAGCTGTTATCTGTAATTGAAGAATATCAACCTTGATGAACTGCCATCTTGATACATGTGCAGTTGCTAAACTCAATCACAACTGAGAGAAAAAACAGCTTAAGTTGAACTAGTCCTGCTAAGGAGTAACTAGCCTAGCATAGCAGAGTATTAGTAACTGCTGGCTCACCTTCTGGCTTCAAACGAAATCCACACAATTTTATCTTGTTAAAGGGGCATTCCATCAGTTCTAGGGAGTACTACTCAGCCTTCTGGAGGAGCTTATTAAAGTTTGAAAATATAATGGTGGTGTGATGTCATCAGGGTTAACTCGGCTTCAGCTTGGAGACTACACATTTTTAAAGAAAAGAAAGCCTGCAATACGAACCAAGGGGCATGGGGCAAGAGGTGTGTGGAAGTCAAGGAAGTTGTATGAAACATGTTATTGAGTTGCATGATGGGAAATGTAGGATGACAGCATTTTTGGAGTTTGATCTATACTAGAGAATAAACCTCAGCTGCATAGAATTTGACATTACTTCTTAAAATTTGTCTCTTGCACAGTTCCCAACTATGCAGTGCAATACTAAACAGCTGAAATAAAAAAATTAAATATAAATCTTTTGTTACAAATGGAAGACTGACAGATTAAAAACGGACTACTGTATTATATTTTTTTTACTGTTACTATAATTGCCACTGTTAATCATGTCATTCCATTATACCCACTGCTATAATAATTATGAGTCATATTTAGTTAGCTCTCTCTCTCTCCCTCTCTCTCAGATGGCCGCCCACCAAGAGGCAGGTTCTGCCGGAGGTTTTCCGCCTGTTAAAAGGAAGTTTTTTCAAATTGAATTGAATATAGGCCTGCTGTACATTTGATCACTATGAAACATCAAACTTGCATTGGATTTTTTAGATGTTATGTATGGACTATGACAAAATATGTATATCTAAAAGGGCATAAAGCAAAGGCATTACAAAGTTTTGCATTACAACATCTGTTTTGCAGCCTGAAAAAATCCACAATTCACTTCACTGATTCTGTAGTTATTGCTCTATGGCTTTGCAGGGCATAAAAGGGTTCACCCACTATAGTGCTTCTCAAATGTGAGTGTGTGTGATCATTTTAAAGTAAAAAGGGCACCTGCAGGTACGAAAACACGGTGGCTATTATCGCTTCTCTAGTGGGAAACACACACACACACACACACACACACACACAGCTTCCACAGGATGGTTCCACATCTGGGAGTAATGAAGTCCTCAGTTTGAGTGTGTGTGTGTGTGTGTGGCGGAGATGAGGGAAGTGTTTCTGAGTTAGGAAGTTTCCCTCTGGTGCCGGGGGTTCGGAGCTCCGAAATCTGTGATCCATACCGGCTCTGCTGGGCCGAGGCCAGACCCCCGGACCCTCCTAATCCCCACCAGCCTGCACTGCGCCGAAATGGACTCCTCCACCCTGACGGTCAGAGGCAAATGGTTGTGATTCAGAGGGCGAGACCACCAGGGATCACAGGGGATCATGTAATGCAACATGTCATCATGTGCAGATTTCTCTCCCGTACATGCGATGTTACCCCTTTCTTTTCCTTCCTCTATCCCTCCATTTCTCCTTCCCTCACCTCAGTTTTTTTTCTCCACTTTTCTACATCTCCCTCTTACAACTTCAAAGCTTCCACTTGGCCTCTACTGTATCCTTCAAAGTAAGATTGTTATGAACACATTTGACACGTCTGAAAGAATTTTGCTGTAAGACACATCGACATCGTCAACCACTACAGAGGGACACATAAGACAAATACATTCTGCCTGTATGTGTTCAAAGATGTGTAAAAGCTGCTGCGTGGAGGGAGAGGTTTGTCATTACTGACGACAAATACAGGGCTGAGGAGCTTCTGTGGGCTGATTAGAAGTCTCCTGGGACTGTAAGCAACTCAATAAAAGAGGAGGTAAAGTACAGTACTTCTCTTTGTGTCTGTTGGAGTTGGGCCATTACATTAGGTGGATGATGTTTCTGGCCAAAATTTAGCTTTTTGATAAATGTATCCATTGCTATGTAAAAATAGAGGAAAACGTCTTTCTTGGACATTTCTTATTTTTTCAGGTATTCTGGCTATCAGGCTGCCAAATGAGATTTTAAGGTTAAAGTAATTAATGATAAGTAATTGCATCTGGTTTTCATTGCAGAGTTTTTGTAACTACCTACAGTTTCATAGGCTTTTCTTGTAAAGAAGAACATTTAAATGAAAATGGTCTAAACTTGAAAGTTTTAGGAATGAAGAGTCAACTTTTTACAAGGTTTCTGCAGTGTTAACACAATTACATTTAAGACTTTTAAAACCTTTTAAATACCACATAGAATGCAATTTCATACCATTTTAAGGCCAAAGAATAACAGAAAGCCAGTCATGACAATAAGGCCTACATTCATGTATTAAGTATATTAACTGATGGACATATATGTCACATCTGTGTTAGTACTTACCAGTGCTGTATAACAATAATTCCTAGTATCATTAAACAATTCACGTGACCTGGACCCAGATAAGCAGCAGAAAATTGATGGATTGATCAAAAATAATGTTACTGTCTATAGCAGGCTTACATGGCCTTATTTGAGGGAACTGACGTATGGTTTTTAAGACTTTTCAAGACCTGCAGATACCCTGTTCTACACTGAATATTGGCACAGGATATCATCCAACAGCCCGTTACATAATATCTGTATTACATAAACCCATATTGCCCACAGCTCATGTTACTGTATCTCGCTTCAGCGTGTGTGTGGCGGACCATTATAAACTCCGAAGGTTACCGTCTGGCTGACGCACCAGGGTGGTGAGGAGTATTTTTACTAGAGGAGGTTTGCATCACTGGGGTAGGTCGGTAGGAAAGAGATGAAGAATGTGTCTGGCTGAGGGGAAAAATAGAGGCGTAACGGTTAATAGAGACATCACAGGGCCTGAGAGCCGTTAGTGAGTGAGAAGTGGTCAGTCAGAGTTTCCTCTGAGAAACCAGGACAGCCCTAATGACAGCGCGAGAGCTATGTGTCTGTGTGTTAGTGTGTGTGCTTTTGTGTGTGAATTTTAACAAAAACAAAAGCTAATTTTCGCCATTTGAACCTTCAGTACAGCTCGCAATTGTTCGAACAATCTCTTAATTGCTGACTGATGTAACACAATAATGATTTGTCTTAAAGCTTTAGTGCATAGCATTCAAGCCATTGCCAAATGAGTTGATACAAAGCTAATTAAGCCTATCAGCTCCACACTCACAAACTCTCTCTGTATTTCTCAGTATGGCTATGTTTAAGAAGTGATGTCGTCTGGCGACTTTGGTGCGCAGCAGCTCGAGTGAAGATAATTACCTAGTCCATCATGGTTTTTTAATCCTCCGTGTCCTCCATAAACTACTAGCAACTGCATGGAGGAGGGGTGGGGGTGGAGCGTGACAACAGAAGGCTTGTATCATGTGGACGCGCCGACAGTGTTGTTGTCATTACTTAGAATTCCTCATTTAAAGGACATGTTTGACATGTTGGCAAATACGCTTATTTGCTTTCTTGGTGAGAGTTAGATGAGAAGATTGATACAAATCTCATGTCTGTAAGCGAAATATGTAGCTTAAGCCAGCAGGCGCTTAGCTTAGCTAAGCACAAATACTGAAAACAGGGGAAACAGCTAGCCTGGCTGTGTCCAAAGCTGACACGTTATATTTGTTTGTTTAATACAAAAAGTAAAAACAGCAATTTTCCGTACATAACCTGCTACAGCTAGCTACAGTCGTTATGCTATGCTACGATAACTAGCTGATATTTACCATACAGACATACAGTGATATCAATCCTCTCATCTAACTCTTGGCAAGAAAGATAATATTATTTATCATCCAAATATAAATTATGATTAGGTGTCTAGGTGTCTGATAAGTTATCTCTGGGAAGAGCAAACATATCACTGCAATGATTATGAGCACCAAACATATTACCAGGGTACTTTATACTTTAAAATGACCACAGTAGGAAAAGAAGATAAAATGAAGAACAGGAAGAGGGGATGCAGTGATTGTATCTTTCTGATAGCGTAACAACCTGTAATGACGGAATATGGAGTAAACCTGTAATGTGTGCAACATAGTATAGTACACAGTGTATATGCCATATGAGCGAGTGCAAGTGTGTGTACAGTATGTGTGTGCGCGCACTGGTTGCTCCCCCCCCCCCCCGGTCCTTACTTATCAAATGGGAAAATCTGCAGTCGTGTTCCTGCCAGGCCCATAGTGGCCTACTTGTGTGGCTTTATCTCCGAGAGCTGCCAGGGGTCCCAGGGGCCCCACCCTGCCTTCATCCGATCTACTGAATACAGGATGGAGGGAGGGATAGATCGGGTAGATCCTGACCCTAGTGATGTCACAACGTCCTTCCCACAGTTACATAATTGGGCTGTTAGTAAGATGAATGTATGTGGACATTTCAATTTAAAAATGAATCAGGAAGAGGTCTTTTGAGATACAAATATTTAAATGTACCCTGAAATCAACACATTAAAGCTGAAGCAATTAGTCAGTTACTCAATAGTTGATTGACAGAAAATTGATTGGGAATTATTTTCATAATCGACTCATTGTTTAATTCATTTTAAGCAACTTGCTTAATGTCAACTTGGGTTCTTGGAACATGTAATGTCCATTTCTTTTACATTTTGTGGACCAAATAATTGATCAATTATTTGAGAAAATGTCACATTTGTTGCAGCCAGAGCACATGTTCATGTATTAAACATATTAAGAATTTTACTTAAACATTAATAGCAGCTAGGCTATGACAGTATACTGATTGTACCTCACTGGTTTTTTTCTTCTTAGATTTAAATACTTTAGTTATGAGGAATATGGAATAACATGTAATACATACATGACAAGTGGGAATATTCTGAAATATACACATATTACGTTCGTTGCTATATTTGGAGGAACTCACCATATTTTGTAATACACACAGATACATTGTCACCTTTCAATATGATATTAATAGATAGTTTGATGGATAGATAGATTGATTGATTTTGCAGATTAAACATGAGTCAACATGTACATACTTTAATGTTTACTGTCCTCTCTGAGTTTGCACAGAAAACAACCAGCTCTTCACCAATTAAAAAATGTTTCTAAATGAGTACACACACCTCAGAAACACTGTAATCGACTCAATATGGACTTTTGCACGTCTGGCAACTACTCAGGTCCCGACCAATAAGAACACTCGATACTGTCCGATGCTGAAAACCAACTTCCGAGCAGTTTCAGCCTGCCACTCCTCCGTTATTTCTCAGCTCATTGTTAGCAGTGTCTTAAGCTAAAAACGGAAATAACTGCTGGCAGAGGCACAGCTTTTACAACTGGAAACAGTCCATTCAGCGGTCTGCTATTAGTGCCATCTATCACACTCATCAGAGTGGACTCAGCAGGCCTTGGCTACGTTTACACACATCAAACATACAGGACACAGTTGAGTTTGGATGGACATGAAGCGGGAGCTGGTGTCGGTTTCCAGTTTTCCTCCCATCACCGCATCTTGTTTGATGTGTTGCTTGTCCTAGAATTCAGCTCCAGCTCTCGGTGCCAGAGTTTCAGGCATAATTAATCTCATTTCCTCTCGAAGCCAGCACAGGCATCACTGATAATTAACCAGTTCAAGTTGGTTGAGTCAAACCGATGGGAGTTTTCTAGGAAGGTTTTATAACAAACAAAGAAAGGTGTGTTTTTTCTGTCAGATTCTCAGGATGGCTGCAGGTTCTCACGACCCCCCAGCCACCCAGCCAGCCAGTCAGACATTAAACAGAGATAGACACCAGTGAGAGGTCCATGGCCACACACACACACACACACACACACACACACACGCACACTAATTACGTGCCTCTCCAGACAGACCAGATCAAAACCAACCAGCAGTAAGTATGAATGTAACCGTCTGTTATCTATCTCTTTACAGTCATTTCAAAGTAATTGACGTAAATGGAGAAAGTGAGTTTGATATTGTATAAAAGGTGCTCTAAGCGATGTTGGGTGACGTTACTTCTTGTTGACGTTTGAAGTATTTTCAAACAAAACGGAGGCAAGCTTGCTCCTCCCTCCTCCTCATCCCGTCCCCCTTCCCTCCCTTCCGTGCTTCCGCGCACTAACCCCCCCAACCCCCACCCCCAAATCTTTCTTGTCGGTTATTGGCTGGAACACTGGAACACTGTTTGTTATGTTTCGTGGTGCAGGTTGGCACAATTTGTTTTTGTTCCCGTTTGTGGAGCCTGGGCTGTCTACAGAGACCGCGTTTTTTTTTTTTTTTTTACAGTGTGTTCAGGGAACAGGCAGCTCGCGGATAGTGAGGAGATCTTTGCTGTATGTGACAAAAAATGTTGTAGCCTAAAACACGCGTGACATCACTTAGAGCACCTTTAAGATCCTTTCTTCAATGCAAAACAGTTTGATAAATAGAGCCAGAAGACAGCAGAATTACTGTAAAGTGTGATTCAATTTATTTTAATTTGCTGGTCTACCGCCGCCTGGATCGGTTAGTTAGTTAGTGATATTGTGTGACTTGGTAATCCGTACTAACCCTTTACAGTAAAACACCAAAGTCACACAATAACGTCTACTGTAGGTAATACAGACTTATGGAAGTACCTGATACTACCCCATTTAAAGAAATCTGAACTATCCCTTTAGTGGCCAGTATGATTACAGTGACCGATAACTCTTACATGAACATGTGAGTATTATTTTAAGACAGACTTAAAAGAAATTTACCCTTGTGTTGTTCAATCAGGACCAGGGGTATACTGCTATTTGTTTAAGTTCCGGAACGCAACTATGACGCGTATGAATACATGCACGCGCATGGTTAAATTGTGGCTTGTTTGGAAGGTTATGTAACTACTGTTCCTACGGTGGCATACAGTATTTACATACATTAGTCAACTATAACTATAAAATGAAAGGATGTGTTGCTGCCTTGTCATCTTTACTAGTTAACAGTTACAGTAATAGCTATAGACTGAAAAATAGCCACCGGTAACTTTTAAGGTGGAATGTTTTCTTGCGTTGTTACACAATGCATGAGCAGACGTCATGACTCGACCAACACACCTTAAAAGTCAATATGACAACTTTGTTCATTCCATTTGTTTTTATCGTCCCTCTTGCATGACATACACTTTTAGTGATGATTGGATCATAAGTGCTTAGATCATTATGCGATCGGAGAATATTCTATTTCGTCACTTCACAGAAAAAAAAAAAAGGTAGCAGAGCGTTGTTCTGGTGCTCTCCGGCAGCACTACGACCCTCATCAGGACATCATGTTTTATTATCCGATCATCAGTATCAGCAAGTATTCATTTGAAAAAGTAGTAACTATAGTATAGGAGTCAAATAAATGTATTGGAGTACGAAGTTAAAGTGACAAAAATGGTACTAGTAACTGTACAACACTTTAGTCTGTTACTGTCGTGTAACGTTTTTTCCCCATTTTCTATTCCTCTTTCACCTCGTCTTCTTATGAGTATGTACTTACTTACTTTACTTACTACCAATTTCTTTCTAATCTTTACTCATCTTTACTCATTTCCTGTACGCACACTAATCCAAAACAAAAGGCTGATGACCCAAAGAAAAGAGAAAGAAAAAGAGAAGAAAAAAAAGAAGAGGTTTAGAGGAAACGAAAGCAAACGACATAGACAAGACAAGATGGAGGAAGTAGACAGAAGATCATTTTGTTGTGGTCCATTTAACATTGGCGGCTCGTCAGTCATGCTGATCTCTGTCTGTGTCACATAGAAAAGGCAGGCTTTGATGAGTTTGTGGCTCAAGCAAAAGTATGTAACAGCAGTTCTTGAGTCTTCTTTAAATGCCTCTCAGCCTGACCGTCTGGAATTAAAACCCAGACGGCTGAAATTGAAACCAGCCACAGTGATGGGCGCAATGGGCGCAACACAAACCGTCCCTGCGCTCTCTAACTGATTGAAGTGTGGTGAGGTTTAGAGTTACACCAGTGGTCCTCTCACCGTGCATCTGATTGCATTATTTCTGATTGGACGAAACGCCGCGTGCTGGGAGTTGAAAGGTCAACCAATGACGAGCTGTCAAAATATTGATGACCGAGTTGGATCGGACCTTTTTTTTTTTCCATATCTGTCTCACACCAATTTATCAAGTCATGTTTGATTTCATCCTTATAGTTTTCCAACCTCATTTACATATTTATTCTGGCAAAAAAAAAAAATCCCTTTACATGTAAAGAGCAGCATGTGTCATGTCATGTTTATTGGCTCTGACAGACATGCCGTATAGTGCTGCTCATGTTCATGCATATGTATAACCGACTAGTTTTCCCTTCCTGCGCTGATGCGGCTTCAAATACTCGCAAAGCATTCAACCCTGTCTTTGGCACAAAGCCTTCTTTCTTCCAGCAAGATCTGTACATTTCCCATTTTTCCAAATTCTTGTCTGGAAGCCTCTCTTCTTCTCCAAAACACCCTTTGTCTGGCTGAAAAACTCTGCAACATGCAGCTATCAATAATGCAAGCACAGAGGAATTCAACTGGAGAATCCCCTGTGATTGGTAGACATGTCTGACAGGAAATAAACCTGGACATTCCTGTGTAGGTAGCTGAATCATACAACGTGCTTCCTGAGAGAGAGGAGACTATGAGGCATAGAAAGGAGTCAATGAGGAAAGAGATTTAAAAGACGAGAGAGAAAAAAAAACATTGACTCTGTAGCTAACAGGAGCGAAGACACGTCTAGCGGCTTTGCGTTACACACTTTGGAGTGACCTGAACAAGCCAATGAATCCAGCCCCAGCAACACTCACACTGTGGGGTATAAATGTCAGCTGTGGAAGGGAGTAACAGCTCCTTGTCAACAAGATTGAATATTCAGAAGTGAATTCATCTCTGCTGCAAGACCGTGATAAAGGCAGAGAGAGAGAGAGATCAATAGAAAGAACCTATTTTGGGTGATCGATATCGGGAAATGACATTTATATCTCCTGGATATTTATAGTGTCAAGAAAAGGCGAAGCGACGCCGAGAGGAACGGGGGCAGTGGACGGACTTTCAGGTAGAGCTGGAGCAGTGTGAATGACTCCGACCTGACACACACACACACACACACACGCACACGCACACATGCTCACACTCACTCACTTTGCACACCATGGCTGTCTAAACCCTCATTCTCCACCACCAAACCACACAATCGTTTCCAGTAGATGGCAAAGCCAAGGCTTTTCCACATATAAGCATTTTTTCGAAAAACAATTTGCCAAATGCTTCCTTTAAGGATGTCCATGTGTTTTACTTGGTTACCAGCTAAGGACAGGGGCCAATGATCGCTCTCCCTCTCTCTCTCTCCAAGCTCAAAGACACAGACAGCACTTTGAGATGAAGAGCTCTGTCAGAGAATAAATGTTTAAGTGATACTTTCCAGCCCGGTTTCAGATGATATTGTTGGCTTCACATACAGCGATTCTGTTTCAAATTGATATATGTGAATCACTGGGTACTTAACATGTGATTACACAAAATAAATAATATTTTTATAACTGTGATATCTGGAAGTACGGGATAGGCAGTAGGGCAGAAGGGGAAGGAAGAAAGGACAGTTGGAAGGCACAGGGAAGTCTACTGTGCCGACTGATTATTCATTAGCCACAACAAATGGGGAGCCAATGTTGAGATATGTCAATCAATACCTAACAGAATATCAAACTACAGTGAATTAATACTATTTTTAGAACTATGTGTGATGGGTTAGGTCATGTGATGCTAAAGGCAGGGAAAGGAGAATGTATCATTACTTAAGCTAACTACTTCAATCAATCCATTTAATTATTTGTCACTTGAAATCATTTAAAAATACAAATTCAGTAAAATGCGATCTGTGACTACTTTGTTATGGTTTTTTGGACCATCGTTGTCATGGTTAAAGTAATAACTACAGGGTTAAGTTTAGAGAGTGGTTGTGGTCATGTTTAAAAAGAAACCAAAGTTGACTGTCGGAAGGAATCGGGAAACGAACAGAGGTCTCTCATGGAGACGTCAGGCATTCCGTGGAGCCATCGATCCACCCCGCCTACATCCCTCTGTCGACTTTATCCTCAGGGTCTAGAGTCACAATACCTACAGCCGCTGGAGGGCTCCGGCAATGAAATGGCCGAGGTTACGTCTGACTCTATATCCACGACGTTCCACTTCCGGGATTGCTCCGGTGCTGCTGGAAATTCTGCCGGATCACGCTCTTTTCGCCCGGATGTCCGCTACCTTACTGCTTTCTTTGTGTTGGAATTTTAAACTCCGGTGGATTTATGAGGACTACGGTTAACTGCTCCTCAGATCTCTGCAGGGTAAATCCAGACAGCTAGCTAGACTATCTGTCCAATCTGAGTTTTCTGTTGCTAAAACAACTTTTGAACGTACACATGAAATCCACCAAAACAAGTTCCTTCCCGAGGCTATTTTGCAGCGGCACCGTGGCTCTGTCCGGCGCTTAGTGCCGCCCAAGACGATTGTGATTGGTTTAAAGACATGCCAATAAACCAGAGCACGTTTCTCTCCAATCACGCAATGCTGTGTGGACTAGCACAGACCCTCCTAACAACAGACCCTCCTCCACAGAGCTGTGGAGGAGGGTCTGGCAAAGCGAGATTACATCTGACTCAATACGTAGCTATAGTTTCTAAAATCAAATCGTACAATAGTTTCTGTTTTTGTTTTTTTCAAATAAGTTGAGCCCGCTCCACAATCTTTCCACGTAGCCCCTGGACTATATGTTACTTGTACATGCTTTGAACAATTCCAACTGTCTCATATTAAAATAAAAAAGTCCCAGTGACTCTTGTTGATTGTCTGTAAGCCAGAGAACTAGACAGCCCCTGGGTACAATAAGCTTCCCCTATAGCACTAAAGGAATAGTGAAGAGCTCATCCTAGCCCAGTGCTATACGAGATGAGGATGTGGCTGGGTGGGGGTCTTGAATAATACTTCATAAGGCCTTGTTTAACTGCGATTAAGGGCCTAATCCCTCTCAGCCACTCTGCATGTCCCTGAGCTGTCCATATTAATGGCTGACCTGTCATTACACCGGTCCAATTCACACAGTGTTGACAAGAGCTGTCGGCGGATTAGGACAGAGCAAAAACACACGTTTCATTAAGCCTTCAGAAGAGAAAAGGAGAAGAAGAGAAAAAAGAGAGGTGAATAAATCATGTCTGTGCCAAGAGAGTATAAGGTAAGGTCAGTTTAACATCAACACAAAGCCGTAAAACGAACACGTAAAGGTTGCTCGTCTTCTCACCTTTCACTTCTGCTTTGTCACCTTTCAGATAACTAACTACAGATCCTAAAGAGTGTTGCTTCAGCTGAAAATGCATGTCGTTGTTTGGGTATTACCGTCACACACACACACACACACAAAAAGATTATATTTTATCACCGAAGATCATACGTTATGCGTTTTAAAGTTTCTGTTTGCAGTTGGTCCCCTATACCTTTAAAAAGTGCTCGTATAGCATTGTGAAAAGCAAAGCCATTAAACCCGATGGAGAGAGTGGCAATGCAGGCCTTTGTGGTGAGCACCACAGTGATTTTCCGACAGGCCAAAATTGAACTAAATTGAACTTTGACCCATGCTGACCGCAACATGCGTCCAATGGGATTGTGGTATTACTGTAAAAGGATTGGGGAGTTATGACGGCAATACTTTTTACTGAAGACAGTGGAATCTCTGAATTCACAGCGTTCTGTAAATCTACTGTCCGACTTGAGTTTAAATCTGAAGCCGGGCGGAAACTATTAGAGAGGATAGGGATCCAAGGTTCGAACATTTATTTTGAGATCGTTTAATATTATGATGTAGTCCATGGTACCCTATAGTTACTGCTTTGTAGGATTATTTCCTGTCGGTTATGTCAGGAGAGACATAAAGGACAACTAAAGTCTCACAGTTCTAGTCTCTTGAACCCTTAAGTTTCCCTAAACATCCCCTTACATCTGCTAAGAATAAGAATAGGACAGCAATGTTATAATAAAAGGGCACATTAAGTAAAAAAATAATTAAAGAGTTCTCCTTCAAGACAAATCATGCTTGTTTGGGGTAAGGTATGCACATTCAGGAACACACTTTTTATAGCTTCATGTTTATATTAAATGTTGAAATTAGAGATGGTTTGTGCATCATTTTATGAGTTATTAAGTTATAAAGATCCAAAACAGTCCATTAGAGCTGAAAAAAAATAAGTCAATTAATTGATTAGTTGATCCACAGAAGACTTGATTATTGATAAATCATTTCAGTTATTTTACCAGCCAAAATACCAAACATACTCTAATTTCGGTTTCTCCAATGTGAAGATGTTCTGCTTTTATGATAGTAAACTGGATATATTTGGGTTATGGACTGATGGTGGGATAAAGAAAATAATTTTGAAGCTGTCATCTTGCATTCTGGGAAATGATGATGTCCATTTTTTAAACACAATTTTCTGACATTTTTTTAGACAACAGTTTAAACAAAATGAGTGTTTCTTCAACGCTTCATCCTGTATTTTTGCATTTTCGCCTCTATGAAAATGAATTGCAAACGGCTGTCTTACAGATGTTACAACTACTTGGATAAAATGTATATGTCTGTGTTAAGAATATTCCAGGGGATACAGTTTTAGTAATTCATCAACTCAAAGTTAAAAACTGCATCGAACTACTGCCCACATCACTCACTAACTGTCATCGCACATGCAATGGAAATGTTGATATAGCTTGCATGCAAGCAGAAAAACCACAGCCTCCTACTCCTCCTGAAAAAAAACATACTGAGTAATAAGAACTAACACACACACACACACACACACACACACACACACACACACACACTTTGATCTCTGGTGTCACTTAGTGCTGTTCCACCTGAGCCTCACAGAGAACCGATTATTACCCGGCTCTATTGATCTCTGCTTCTTCTCTCACCCGACATTTTACTGCCACACCTCCGTGTTCTCCTCTCTCGTCTACTCGTCACTTTATCAAACCGTCATTTACTCCACCAGATCTTTTTGACTCATCCTTCCTCTGTAATAACCCCCCCTTTCTCTCCCATCTCGGTGCTATCAGATATCAGGAAGTCATGTCCACCCAAGACATGAAGATTCTTCTAACAATAGCTACTAAACTCAGAGACTCGTGTCTCTCTGCGTGCTGCTAACCCCGCGAAAAAAAAGAAGAAGTCATGTGTCTGGGTTTCATTGGAAAAAATTCAAATGGAGGCTATTTGTGACAAGAGAAATATCGCGGTCAGCCTTCAAAAGCCCATTTCGGCTGATCCTCAAACAAACACCTGACTGCGGGGTCATCCACACTACCACCATCCACAACAACCCATCCTCCCTCTGTGATCAGGCCAGCGGCCAGGCCCTCAGGGGACCAACATGGGACACTTAGGGAAGCAGCATGTCAGCTCAATAAACAGCAATTTATTGGCAGGGGACTGAATACGCTGCCATCCTTGGTAGCTATCAGCAGAGCCTCTTATTGGTGCTGAGGGATATTAATGAAGAGAGGAGAGGGACTGATCACAGCACGCATGAGATGATGTGTTGGCCTGCGCAAAAACATGCTTCATGTGGACTGATACTGTAAGTGGGGAGTGCATTTGAAATGTTGCTGTTTTTGTTACATCATGCTCAGTCACTATGGCCTACGTCATTCATTATTGACTGTTAAAAGGGAACTAGAAAATACATAATGATTATGATCTGACGACAGCACATGAAAATGCCACCTTTTTTTTCCCCCACTGTGGCCCCAGATTAGTTAAAAAAAAAAAAAGTATGACAAAAAGTCATTTATACATATGGCACTTAAAAAGTGTAAAAACTGCCCACTTCTCAATTTGTAATCCTTAAATACTGTATCATTTATTTCTACATTTTTAAGTCTGAAGATCAAACGGATTCCAAAGAAACTAAATGAGATGGAGCTTTGTGTACATCTGCCTGATCACACACCTCAGCATCCACCCTATCAGATGGGATCTATGAAAAACATGTATACAGTGACTCAGTATTGAAGATAAAAGATATGTCATGCACGTTTTGCAGTACAGAGCGAAATTCATAATCAAAAAGGAGAACAACAGGGGACTTTTTTTGGGCACTTGTAGTGGGGGCCGTCTTCTACTTGCCCTGCGTGACCTGGTTTTACTACTGCACATTAACACTACTGGGCCTATAATACAATGTATAACCCAACACATTAATACCATCATTAGATTTTCTGAGTTAATTCATCTTAAATCAATGCCTTAGCTTAATGAATGTAAGATACAAAGGCTTTGTACATGTTTATACGCATCTTGAGGAAGAAAATAAGAAAAGTCTGGAGCTTCTGGAAAGGGACAGTAAGCAGATGCATCTAATCACGCGTCCATGACTTCTGCCCTGAACTTTGACCCTTCCAGTTCATTGCTATTTCAGTCACTTCCCCGTTTGCGGAAAGCAGGAAAACTCGTGATTTTAATTAAATGTAAGCCTATTATTATTCTATTCAATGACTTGTTGTATCATTAAGTTTAAAAAAAAAAAGAAAAAAAAAGAAACTGCTTACCTGTACCAGTCCAGTCCCTTCTCGTAGAAGCGGTCAAAAAAGTGCGGCTCGGAGCCGACGGCTCTCACGTCCGGATGGATGCGCAGGAACTCCAGCAGAGCCCGGGTGCCACCTTTCTTCACCCCGATGATGATGGCCTGAGGGAACTTTTTGCTGCCGAAATTATTCGCTATAGAGATGTTGTTAGATGGAGCGTCGCTGTTCGACAGGTCCGACAGTTGTTCCCGGACAACCTGAGACGCGTTATACGCGCCGAGCTGCTGCTGCTGCGGCGGCGACGACGCTTCGTGTCCATCGTTTAAGAGGATTTTGTTTTGAAAATGACTTTGTTGGTCATATACTGGCCTGGGCAATGAGTCACAGTATCCGTTGAGGCAGTAAAAGAGGTAAGTGAAGAGAAGGATCATGGTAAAGAAGACGGACAGCTTGGACTGCACCCTCAGGTGTCCAAAGTTGAACGCAGCTCTCCATTTACTACATCCCATGAGTCGCAATCCTGAGCACGGGGACACAACGCAGGAAACATGCCACATCAAAGGACTGCATACTTTAAAAGTCACTCAAAACTGAGAAGGCTTTTTAAATAATCACCGCGCTCGTGCCACAACAGCAAGTGGCGCAAAACTTGGCCCCCGCGCGTCAAAAAGCTCCACATGTTCCTCGGCTTATCGCACTCGCCCTTTGGCTCTCTCTCTCTCTCTCTCTCTCTCTCTCTCTCTCTCTCTCTCTCTCTCTCTCTCGTCAACTCCTCATCAACACACAACTTGTAGATGTTTAAATAACTTGAGCCAAGTCCCAGCGATGTTTTAGTTGAAAGGTGTCTGTGAATAACTACAGTAACGTCCCGCAGCGCTCCGTGCCTTCTGTGCGCTCCCGTGCGGCTCCCTGGCAGCAGCAGCAGCAGCAGCAGCAGCAGCAGCGGCTCTATAGGAAACCCTCAACAACCCTTTCCCGTCTCACTGCCAAATCCACGCCCTGTTTATCAAACACACGCCCCTTTCATCCTCAGCCCGGGCCACACTAAAATAACACCGACGAATAATTGACAATGCACCCTCTCCAAGCTGTCAGAGAGGGAGAAACCCTCATGTCAAATTGTTGTTATTTTAGAGAAATACAGTCATTAGTTTAATTGTATTCAATGCATTGGAAGAGGAGGGGAACGTGATGAAGAGGGGATATTAGTTTCTGATTGCAGACCGAGGATGCAATTTCCCCTCATTTCCCCCTTTAAATCACCACTTCTGCTGCCTTACTAGTCTGCATGAGCTCCAGGTTGTGACTGTCTTTGCCCAAATTGTTTGGCTGTAGATGGGGCTGGTAGTGGCCACCTGCTGTCTGCTAGCCCTCCTGACCACACACCCCAATGGAGCCAGCTATAACACACACACATTTAACCTTTACACTCCTGCTCAACATGGACAGACAGGTGTCATTAGCTTTCTCTAATTCCTTTCTCCCTCTCTGTGTGTGTGTGTGTGTGTGTGTGTGTGTGTGTGTGTGTGTGTGTGTGTGTGTGTGTGTGTGTGTGTGTGAGACCACAGTTCTAACAACCCCGGCTCCATGGTTATAAACATGCAGTAATCCAGACCACCCTCATTTTCTCTCATCACTTTTTTTGTTATATATATATATATTGTTCAATCATTAAGACAAAAAAAGAAATAAATAATAATAAATTTTTTTAAAACAAACATTCATAACCGATTAAAACCGTTTTAGCTGTCATTTGAGGCTTTTGCTGATATGCAGATTTTGGAACAAAATCTTTGTATATGGCATTGAAATCTATCCATTTGTTCCTGAATCTTGCCAAGAAAGCCTAAAGGACACAGATAATATTTTCAGCAATGACACAGACTGATAAAAATGTCCCAATCGCTCCCTGGAGGTGTAGCCTACTGCTGCACTGATCATCCTCACAGTTTACAGCTGTTTTATTTGATTGTGAACCCATATGATCGTAATAGTCCCCCCTAAAATCCCCCCTTCGAGTGGCTTAAAAGCTGTAGTAACACAAGTAGGCCTACAAGATACCATGCTGTATGGCTGCACTGTTACATCCATTAGAAACACTTCTTTGGAATCATTTTGTGCACATATTTTTGTCTTTGTTCTGTTGGTTTATTGAAAGTTACCAATTCAAATCACTTTAAATGTTGCCATATCATCTGTTGCTCCCCCCAATTGGGAGATACAATATGAAGTCATAATTGAGATTTGTGTTCCCAAGGGATTCTTGGCACTTACAGACATATGTATCCGGAGTAGTGGTCACATTACGCACTCCCTGCTGCAGCAAAACAACCAATAGACAGCTAAAGCAACAGAGTTGACTGTATGTCAAGTGTTGAGACTGCCCTCACCCAAAAAACTCCAACATAAGTCTTTTGTTTAAGCAGCAATTACAAATCATATTTAAGTTTGTAGTGGCTATAGTAATTATGACGGGAGAAAGCAATAAGTATGGTGACAAGGTATAAGAGCACCTAGTCTCGCTTTGACCAGACCCTCCTCCAAAACTGCAACTGGAATCTGGTTTGTTGTTAGTGGAGTGCAAATCTCTGTTGTCACATAGATTTTCAGTGTCGTTCTCTCTACCGCACATAGAGAACCATCTTTGGGTCCCTTGTACTGTCTAGGGAGATGACATTATGTCTGATGTACTGTGGAATTCCAGGTAAGTTTCATTGTACCATAGTGGAGTAATCCTAAACTGACCAAACCCATAATGAGCCTTCAGTGTCGGTGTCAGACTGTTCTGAAATGGATGCTTCTGGATACTAAACCCATTTTCCCAATATAAATGTGTTACAGTATAAATCACAATTTATTGGCACTTTCATCCTATACGTATGTTGAAATATGTATAGGATGTTGAAAGAGGTGCTACATGGCAACACATCTATATGGATAAATCTGAAGGGGATGACAATATCTATCGACCCAGGCCTCCTCCAACCTGGCAGTACGTCAATTTCCCCCAAGTCTCTAAACAGAGAAGGCATCATTTACCCTTCTGTACTCTCCGAGCACTCCTCCATATTGATCCGCTGGGATGTTGAAAAACAAATCGGAGACGTGCCACTCTGTAGTCAACGTGATCAATAATGTGGGCTTGCGTTGTTTTGTTTAATGTGTGCCATTACATTGCTGTGCTCTCTTTACTATAGGTGGTGGTTCAAAGGATTTAGGTGTTTGAAGGCAGTTTTACACTCATATGTGTTTGTTTGTCTGCAAGATCATTTTAATAAGGGCACCCTGTAATCTATATGGGATGCAAGCCGAAAATGAAAATCAAAAGTGTTTTATCACGTTTGTTCTCCATTTTCTTTATTTTGATTGTATTTTGATTTTGTATCACACTGGTCATATTTGATTTTTCATCCTGAGTTGAAAATGTTTGTCTATTTGCTTGATTTTTGTTTGATTAATTAATACTGAGTCATTTTAGTCAAACTAAATTTGTATATCAACATGTGCAAAGGGAAAACAAACACACTTGCTGGTTTATTGTTATACTATATTGTAGCTGCTGCGGACAAAACGAAGCCGTCATATCTGCAATGTGTGTTGTATATTTAGGCCAAATCAGCCATCATGTACAATATTTGTCTAATTCTGAATGGCAGTCTAATCTCTAATGTATGGGAACTTTGCTCTTTGTGGCAGTTTACACACACGCACACACACACACACACACACACACACACACACACACACACACAGGTCTGAGTGACATCCTCGGTGCGGAATACCTGTGTTAGGTCTGTGGCTGTGGGAAGGCAGACAGCTGTACAAAGCTCAGCAGTGACAACAACAAGCAGGTGTTACAAATATACTCAACTCAAAATTCCAACTATAACTGACTTTTTTTTAAAACAAAAACAATTTAAACCGAGAGCTGCAGATGTTGTACTGTCCAACAAAACCCTGTAGGCCAGGCAAGGCAGCTTTATTTGTACAGCACATGTCAGCAAGGCAATTCATAGTGCTTTACATAAAACGTTGTTTTATGTAAAGCACTATGAGTTCCTAAATTTCAAACAAAACAGAGCAAGCTCGCCCCTCCCCCTCCATGTTTCCGTAACTGTCATGACTAACCCCCACCCCCCTCCCCCAACCATGTTGTCGATGATTGGCTGGAGTGGTTTGTTGTGTTTTGGTGCCTATCCTGTGCCCCCAGTGCTTGTTTGATGTTTACGACCCCTGTGTTGTCTCCCGAGACCGGGCTTTTTCACAGTGTGTTCAGGGGGCAGGCAGCTAGCGGATCAAGGAGAGATGCCTACGATTTGAGACAAAAATGAAATCGTGCTGAAACCATGTAGGAACTCATAGTGCACCTTTAAAGAGCAGTTAAGAGCAGTTACAGATATAAAAACAGCTTGACTTTACCCCCAGACAAACTAGTGTGGCTGCAACAAATATTATATTTCTACCTCTGAAACTATTATTATATCATTTATCAATGCTACTTTTTTTTAAAGTTACGGTCTCACTTTAAATTTCCGTCGCATAACAGTTAGCGTTGGGATAGCAGAGATTTTCCTCAGAGGTTGAGAAATGTAATGCATTTTAAACCAATGCATGCATTTCCACTGGTATTTTGCTCTGTCTCTTTTAAAGTTTATTTTTTTTGACAGGACAGCTGAAGACATGAAAGGGGAAGAGAGGGGGGGGGGGAATGACATGCAGCAAAGGGCCGAAGGTCGGAGTCGAACCCGGGCCCGCTGTGTCGAGGAGTAAACCTCTATATATGGGCGCCCACTCTACCAACTGAGCTACCCGGGCTCCCCTTTGTGTCTCTTTTAAAAGGCTTTCCGTTTTGTGTTCCCTACAATAGCTAATCCCCTCACCGTTTCAGGTCAAAGTGAGTACACCAGGCTTCTCAAGTTGTCCACAAGGGCGTTGCAGTCATTGTCCCGCAGGAGAATACAGAGCATTGTCCCAGCAATGCACTGGATCTCTGAGGATACAATACATGTGACTATCTACTGAAGAGCTGCTCTTCAAATGGCCTGCACGCACGCACGCACGCACGCACGCACGCACGCACGCACGCACGCGCGCACGCACGCACGCCTCTCTGGTCGTCTGGGACACGTCTGCTTTCTGTCCCCAGAGTCGGAACTAAACACGGGGAAGCAGCGTTTAGTTTTTATGCTCCACATATCTGGAACAAACTCCCAGAAAACTGCAGGTCCGCCGCAACTCTCAGTTCTTTTCAATCACGGCTGAAGACTTTTCTTTTTGATGCTGCCTTTCTTGAAATACTTGTTTATGTCTTATACTGCACTGTAACTGTTATTCTCATATTGTATCTGTTTTTATCTGCTGTTTATTGTTTTATGTTAAGCACTTAAGACAGGTTCCATGGAAGCTGCTGCTGTCACCTTTTCCCTCTGTAATGACTCAGCTTTAAACTAATAAACAGGTTTTATTTTTTTATTCACTGAATTGATTGTATTAGTGATAATTATGGGTTTCATATGGTGTTGGCTTTTCAACAATTTTAACACCAGTTTGTTGACACTACTTCTTTTCACCAAGAGGGAGACAAGCTGTCAAAAATTCCTGATATCGCTGACGTAAATGATTATTCCCTCTTTGGAAGAAGAAACTTTACTATTTGTACAATCGTACAGTACAATGAAGTGAAATTCAATATCTGCATCTAACCCATCCTGAGGATTAGGTGTGGCAGTGGACAGCTATACATACAGGTCCGGGGGCACAACTTGGGGATGAGTGTCTTGCTCCAAGACACTTTGACCGGAGGAGTCTGGGATCGAACCGCCAATCTTGTGTAAGTGCCATAAATAGGCTAAAGCCATGCTAGCGGCTCAGACTGACATTGCTGTTCCCAGAGCCATGCTGGTAGTATGGATAAAAATAACACAAATTAACAATATAAATACAAAATAACAATATAAAAGACTAATTATTGACGTTGTTTGCTTTTCGAGGTCCACCCTGTCTTTAGAATTCTGATCTTTTTTGTCTAAACATTTTTTTAAAAGTTTTTTTCTTTTAAAAAAAAGTGTTTTTTTTAAGTCCAATTTTTTATTTTTTATTCTCAGAATTCAGACTTTTAACTCAGAACTCCATACATTTTTTCACATGTGGCCCTAATCCTCATCCGTATGAACGTGACTCGCGAGCACGGCTTAACTTTCTCACTAAGGTATGCTGTGTTCAAGTCGAGTTAAGCTAAATTACAAAAATTGTCAGACTGATGGATTTCTAGGAACACCCCCTTCCACGCATCATAGCTACGTCAGCTTGCTTAAACCCCCCCCAAAACTCTTTGATTGATAGCTACTCTAGTTCAGCAGAAAACACGCAGGGATTTGTGCTTGGCACCAAAGATGTCAACATGAAAACAAAGCTCCGGCAGACTGCCATTTTAAAACTCTACACACAAACACAGCGCAGGCACCAGCCAATGAGAGAGCCCATACAGTCCTATAGCATCTGTGCACTGTTAGCCTGTGTGTTGTGTGAAAGCCAGTGGCAGGGCCATATACTCAGCCTTAACTGCAGGGCAGAGCTCTGCGGCGAGCTGGGTAAGTATAGGGCACGGCAGCACTGTGCATTATCACATGGGTGTGGCTACGAGCTCGCTGCTCGAAAAATGTTTTCAATTGAGGAGTAAAGAAAGAAAGAAGGCATGTAAAGTGCCAGGCATGCCTGCACAGGATTCATCGCCTCACTGTGTGTGACATGGGGAAATTTGAGGTTAATTATAAAAACTGTTTATCAGTTTAAAGCTGAGTCATTACAGAGGGAAAAGGTGAGAGCAGCTGCTTCCATGGAACCTGTCTTATCATATTTCCACATTTACTGCAGGTCGTTGTGGTTAACCAGTGGCCATTGTCTCTAAATTTTCTGCGCTGGTTGTTTACAGGGAGCAATAGCAGCTTGTTGTTTATGTCTTGTCTGATTGTGTAATCTGTGAAGGAAAAAAAGCACCTTGGATGAGAGAAAAACTGGAGGGGAACAAATGAGCTTCAGATGGTTCCTCCTTAGTGGAAACATTCTGGTTTTCCACTAAAACAAATATTTTGACTCTCATTTAGAGCTGCAAAGATGACTCGATTAGTCTACTATTAAATGAATCGCCAACTATTTTGATAATCGATTAATCGGTTAAGTCATTCAAGAAAAAGTAACAATTCTTATTCCAGCTTCTTAAATGTGAACATGTTCTAGTTTCTTCACTCCTATATGACAATATAGGAATTAATATATCTGAAATATCTTTGAGTTGTGGACAAAACAAGACATTTGAGGATGTCATGTTGGGCTTTGGAAAACACGGATCGTCATTTGTCACCATTGTCTGACATTTTAGAGACCAAACAACTAATTGATTCATTGAAAAAATAATCGTTAGTTGCTGCCCTACTGTCATTCAGTCATTTTAAATGAAATCCATAATGACCAGGGGTTTAATTTATAAAACGTAGGATTTAGCGTAGGATCCTTACTAAAAGTGTACATATACGCCCAAAAGCCAAAAATGGCGTACGCCTAAAAACTAAATTCTGATTTGTAAAACCGTGCGTACGCACATCTGTAAGCAATGTTCCCTTTATAAATCACAGATTACCCACAAGTGTGCGTACGTGAATCAGCCTCTTATCCTGCCCTGTACACGCCCATTTTTAACCATAAATAGTAGGGGTGTGCAAAAAAATCGATTCATATTCCAATCATGATTCAAGCTCTACCGATTCAAAATCGACTCATAGAATTAAAAAAAATCGATTCATATTTAAAAAAAAAAGTAACTACATTTACATACTGTGAATCGTTTTTGAATAGAAAAAAAATCGATTTTGAATCTAATGGTGACATTTTCTGAATTGTGCACCCCTAGTAAATAGTCAACGCAAAGCACCTGATGAATGCTGATCAGTGCGTTAATGACCCTGGCAGTTGTTATTTCGTTACGCCGAATCATGGAAAAGCAAGTTTTTTTTTGTTTTTTTTTATAAATAACAACCTTTGCGTGGGAAGTGGCGTAAGCACATTTTCAGCCCCGCTTTGTGCGTACGCCACCGTATAAATCAGACCCCTGTTGATCTGTGTTGACAGCATGCTGACCAATCAAATGCTTCCAGCTTTTTGGGCCCAAGTCCCAACCTTGTGGAGAAACAACGCAGGACGAAATAGGGCTTCAGGCGTGTCATGCAGTGTTGCGAGGCAGACAAAACAACATGGAGAGAAATCAGCTCATCTCCTGACATCTGACATCTCTGTTGCTACAAGATCGAGAGAACGGGTGAAACTAAATGTTACATTCAGTGAGATGACGGGTCGTTTGGGAAAGGGTATACATGTGTTTCGCTAACATGACAAGGTTCAAAAGTTATATTTTCTTCTCTTTTCTTTTCAAATAAAGATTCAAAAGACGTCTGTTTACATGTGGTCAAAGGCTTTCAAAATGTCCACTTTTCAGGAACTGTGTGCATGTTTGAGGCTGTTGAGTTTGAAAAGGTTGCGTGCGCCCAAAGCTTTTAAAAGTCCTTCAATTAATAAAAACATAACTATTTCTAAAATGGGAATGGCAAAGGCCTTTATCTGACTGCATTACCAGGAACTGATCCCTATCTGCAGGAGCAGGTGTTACATTTTTCAAGTAGTTCAGTGTTTCAAATCTCATTCTCTATTCTTGAAACGAATCCAGGGAAGACGGGTAAAAAAAAAAAAAAAAAAGATTGTTTTGCTACGTGTGGACGTGGCCTCAATCAAACAGGTAGTTGCCTCTGTCTGGAGGCAACCCATAACCACTGAACAGTGTTTTTATCTGAACAGATTGAGCAGACAAGATACAGGGTGCAAGGGTGTCAAACTGCCCCTTTAAATATGCTTAGTTACTTTCCAGCTGAGTGAACTGTGTCCTGGCTTTAGCTTAATATTTAACCGACAAAAATGAGACCGTATCGATCTTCTCATCCGAGTCTCAGCAAGAAAGCTAATAAATGTATTTCGTAAACTAGTCCTTGACCTGAAAACCCTTCTCTTAAAGTTGGACAAAAACAAGTTAGGTCATCAAACAGCCAAGATCTAAACACAGGAGTGGAGTTACAGCACAAGTGACTTCAGGCTCTTTTAATGACAGCAGAGCTATCAGCTGATCTGTGCTGCACTTCACAGCAGTAAGCAATCAGCTGCCTTGATAGCTTATCTGACAGCTGTAACTCACGGTAATAAGGCCACCATGTAAAATGTGCTGATCAGCACCCCACTATACTCCCAGGTTATGTGAGTACAGTACACGTGTGTGTGTGTGTGTGTGTGTGTGTGTGTGTTCTTGCATGCAGGCATCCCCTCATTGACCTTCCATTTTCCTCTGCATCAAATTCAAACATTTAGCCAAGAATCTTGGATTGCACGCTACAGCTCCTGTGCGATTTACTGCACTGTGTATAGAGGATTTCCAAAACCATACGATTCCATGATCTACAGTCATGATGTCATTCATGCAACAAAAACTGGCCTATAATCATTCTGGTCCCTTCTTCTCTCTGCTATGAAACTCCACAGAGGAGGATGATATATCAGATACTGGACGCGGCTGTAAATATAGACGCACACACAGACACACAGCGCCGGTAGGCCGTCTGACAGGTACTTGCAGAACCCAAGGACAGAATAACAAATGACTAATGCCAGCGTCGGCCTCTGATACGGCGAGCGGTGTGGATGCCGAGCTTTTGAGAGTTATAACTTCGTCAACATGTCGTAGAATCCTCCATTTGATTTTATTTATTTTTTGACAATTTAAGCTATGGACTGTGGAGCACGAGGGGCTTCGGGAAAACTTTGAAGACTAGTAAGATCTTCAGCAGTCTCACCACAGGATTATACCTCTATGAGCCGGAGCCTGACCCACTGAAAGACACACACACACACACACACACACACACACACACACACACACACACACACACACACACACACACACACACACACACACACACACACACACACACACACACACACACACACACACGCTTTCAGAGCGTATCACAGTTCCTAGGTCTGCAGCAGAGGCCAAGAGAAAAGCTCCTGATTAAATAGTTTGGGAGCGTGCGTCGCTCAGCAGCTTTGAAGCCAGTCTCTGTGTTCGGCTGTTATCTGCTCTCGGGACTGAAGATAACGCAGTTAGACAGAGCTCAGAGACGGTGTTTACAAACAGTCCGCAAGGCTGTCAGGAGGTATCCACGGTGATGCAGAAATGTGGCTGAGCAGAAGGAAAACCAGACGGTGATGGCTGGGCAGATGTAGCTTTAAACCTGGATGTGCTTCTACCTGCTGCCAGACACGCCATAAAGCACTTTGTGTAAACTTTGAATCGGCTCGTAGCTGTCCCTGTTTTGCATTTGATGTCTGTTAACGCAAGTTACGTACAGACCTATTTTCTCACTATATTTCACAGATTTTACGACGTCTCTGAAATTTCTTCTTTACCCCAATGGAGGTGAATAGAACTTCATTTTTGTGGATCAAAGTATTAAAAAATGACATTTACAAACTCAAACAGTGGGTGGCCTCGGCGTTAGGCTGCATGCACACCAAATCTGGCGATTAATGCAGGGTTGTGCGGTGGTGTGGGAGTGTCACTTGGCCTTTTAGTGTCACCATTTTGTTCCCCACTTCATTGCGTTTTGCCTGATCATAGGCTACGTCATTGGCCACCGCAGCCTGACGTCGGGTTTTGTTTCTCCAAAAGTGGATTCTGTTTCTACTTTCAGAATCCCCTGCGATCCCCACCACCATGGCCTAAACGCATACCCACATTCAAATGAATAGGAAGACTGGGATTTGTGCAGCAACGCCTGATTTGGTGTGAATGAAGCCTTACAGCTGGAACACACCGCACGCGGAAGTGTCGCGTAGCGTAGATACGTGCCTTCTATTTCTCTCTCTCTCTCTCTCTCTCTCTCTCTGAGACAAAAAAACTGAAACTGTGGTAATTGTAGCCTATATGCGTTTGTGTGTGTGTGTGTGTGTGTGTGTGTGTGTGTGTGTGTCTCTCTCTCTCTCTGTCCATCCGTTGGTCTCTCTCCCCTTCTGTGCTTGATTGTGTGTTTCGCTGCCAAAATTACCATAAACCTGGCTGTTTTATTTTGAAATGTGTTTATTTTGGTAAAATATCCGGCTGCACTGAGTTCTTCATGTATCTGATTACCAGCCTGGCTTGACACATATGGTCGTGTATCGCGCAAGAAAGAGAGTAGACGCCGAAACTATCACTGAAGCGCGCGGGCCTACGTGGACGCTATGCGCTGGGACAGATTGAATAACCTGGGCGCGAAATAAAAATAGCTGCACTGTGCTACGCTGCTATACGCGACGCTACGCTGCTATACGCGACGCTGCTATACGCGACGCTGCTATACGCGACGCTGCTATACGCGACGCTGCTATACGCGACGCTGCTATACGCGACGCTGCTATACGCGACGCTGCGCTGCTATACGCGACGCTGCTATACGCGACGCTTAAACGTGGGGTGTACTTACCGCAGCCAGGCTGTCGAGCGCCAGTGTGACGTCATGGGAGCGCCGTAACTATTTATACTGTGCTGGTGGTCGTGACACTAGTTGCAGTCTTCTCCTGAACAGAGGTGGCGCTAATGAGGAAAGGCTACTGACTTTGCTCTTTCTACGGACTAGAAGAAGAAGAAAAAGGTAAAACAATGGCAGAACTGGCAGCAGCATTGACGTCAATGCTTCGATTTGATTTAATGACCTACTTCGTCGGATCAAGCCTTTCATTCACCATAAAAGAACTCATCTTAACCCAGTAAGTTTACAAGAGAGACTTGCAGTCACTCTGAGAGTCCTGGCATCCGGTTACCCTCAAGCTCGTTCATGCTTTCTGTTTCCGCGCGCCGCTGAAAAAAATAAGAGTGGCGCCAATGTGACGTCAAAATAACGTAGATCTTGCTGGCGCGCCAGGATTTTGAGTGCGCGACCAGAGGGCGCACACCACTCTATTTTTTTCAGCGGCGTGCAAGCTCGGCTACGCCGACTGTAAAACGGCCTTTACACGTGCGGTGTGTTCCAGCTGTTAAGGTGTCAACCATAAACCCCACTCTGGTAACTACACTATTGTTTTTGTAACTCTTGAGTACGGTCATTTGGTTTTATGCTAATAGACATGGCTGGATGACACTTCGTACTAACTACTTTGTGTCAAGCACACCTGGATATACAGTAGTGTGTTGGCATAGAGCATTGTAGCCTATAAAGACACATGTATAACATTTAAGACCAACACTGTTTACACAAGCAGAGTCATTGTGAGAAATAAAGGCAATAAGTCAGTAAGTCCCTTGTTGCTTTCTAACTCAAATCCCATCTATAGCTAAAAGGTGTCGATACCTCGGTGTCCGTGACGCCCGTTAACTGGCTTATTGAGCGGCAGCTCAATGCTCTGGATCTCCGAGTATGATGCATGGCGATGCGTGCGTGGGGCCCGCAGGGACCCGAGAGATGCCGCTGACACTGGGGACACACAGCAGACCTGGCAAGCTAGGTGCTGCAGTCTACAGGCGCCACATGTCAGGACAACAAGATGGATGGTCGATATTTGCGTCGATATTTGCGTCAGTGTCCAGAGGACAGAGCATAATTTAGCCCAGATGTTAAATGACTCTTGTCCCACTGATGGACTGGTTACTTGTCTGCGGGATGATGGTGGTTGCAGACCACACAATCCTCACACACCAGAAAAGGATGACGAATTAACAATTAAATTAGTTTTTGTTTAAAAAAAAAAATAAAAAATATATTGTACTAAAGTCAAGGCTAGCACTGCCTGAACACTATAAAGAAACAGCTACTGGTGAGTGATCTTGCAAGTAGGGGCTATTTTTTCTCTTAAATTGCCAATAACATCAACAGTTCAAGTGTCTGAATCTTTGGAGATTTTACACATGTAGGTCAGTTTACTCATCATTTGGAATACTACTACTAACCCTAACCCCAAACACATGGAGAGAAAAAGAACATACAACAAAGGCCCCAGGCTGGAATCAAACCAAGGACGTTGTGGCTGTGCGAAGTGGAAGGAGCTATTTTGGGTGCCCCTGGTTCCCGGAAGTAAAAGTCCAATTCTTTTTTTTTTTTCCATAGACAGTTTTATGGGACTCACATGTGGAGCTCTTCTACAGCATGAAAGTCTCCCAGTATATATATATATATATATATATATATATATATATATATATATATATATATATATATATGTCAAATATATATGCAATATTAACAACTGGTTATCTGGTTCTATGATTAAAAAGTCAAAGGTACAAGCTTGAGCAAAGTTGGGAAGTTAATTCTGACTCCCAAAGTGCAAGAAACATCCAATCACAGAGCTTAAATTTCTGTCACATGCAGGGACGTGCACAGTGGAAAAGTGCTATATAAATCTGTGAAAAGTGCTATATAAATAAACTTTACTTACTTACTTAAGTATTTTATTCAATCCCCAGTTTCTCAAATGCTCTGTGAACTGGAACTTTTGGGGTTCACCCCATACATAAAATAACTAATTCACAATGCTATGGACAGCCCAGACACAATATACTGTGCATTTATTATTGAATGAAACATTTGTTTTTAATGAGTTATTAGTCTACTCTAACTTAAAGAAAATGCTTCTGATAAAATAGGCCTACTTCACATTAAATGTATAATGTAGGATGGTTGCTTCACCTGCTGGCCTGCTGACAGTTTTAATCCAGCTCTGCAAAGCTGCTACCTTAAGCTTTCTCTCACTTCTTCAGTCGCCTTTGTTGTGAAGGCATACTTAAGCACACACAACTAACATTAGGCTATACATTTATTTAAAAAAATGCAAAGCTTATTACAGTAACCAATTGGAACATTAATGTATCATCTCATAACAAAATAAGCGACATCTATCTGCTTTCACTAACGTTACAGCTGCTTGTTGGTTGAAAATTCTCGTAAAATATTGACTGTAAACAATGTTTAATCTAGCATGATTCAATAAGCCCAATCCATCCCTGAGCCTCTCTTCCCTACGAGCGCACACTAATGTAAATTAATGGACGTAACGTGGCTACGCTAGCCTGCTGCTGCTATTGTCATTAGCTTTAGTTGATAACGTAGCATTATACGTTAATATGGCAATGCTACACGACGTGATGCAAACGTTACAAGCTGAAGCTGCACATTATTCGATGTTCAAATGGATTTATTTTTTTTACTTAGGACATTAGTCATTATCTCCAGAACTTCCAAAACTTACGTGAAGGCTGAAGAGGTATGTTGCGTGGGTTCCATAATAACGCCTCTCTTTCACATGCGGTGCTCCCATGGATATATCATCAAGAGAACGGGTGCTCCGTGTTTGAGAATATAAACAAAGTCACGTGACTGGGGGCAGAGGGCATCGCTGAGGGCAAAATAAATTAACACAAGAATGATATATGGCAATTTAATTTGATTTAACTTTACTAATGATGGGGTTATCGTATTGATGCAGCCACAACAGGAGAAAGAAAGAAAGAAAGAAACGTTTATTTAGGCTCTTTCTCCAGCTGAGCCAATCAGGGCATAGGGCTGTTGCCCGGGCAACAAGCCCGTACCTGTGGTAGATCCGAAATCGGATCTGTTAGAATGGTCGACGTAGTGCACGGAAGGTGGAAGCTAATATAAAGACTATGCTGTTTAGTAAACTGATTTTACAATCTGCAGCTTAAATAAATTAAAAAGTTTTTACTTTTGGGGTCAACTTTGGTTAAATTCAGCTTTCAGCAACTATCTGGACAAAAAGTCAGTAAATCTCAGCTGCATTCATTATGGCTAATCCTTTTTAAATGAATTCCTCTAACTTTATGTAAGTGCAATACTTAAACCGCTTTTAACTTCAAACTTCAAACACCCATTGCAAAGTAAGGACTGCTAAACAAATGAACAAACAAATAAAAAAGACCACATGGAAACATCTCTTCACTGCCCTGCACCAGTGCTTTCATACTGTCCCATATTGCACTTTTAAGGTGAACTTGCATCCATGAAATATAAAATATAATTTTGCACCAATGTAACCCTATGTTACCCTAACAAGCATACATGGGGAAATTCATCAAAGTATAAGAGCTACATTGCTGACTGCAAAATCCCTCCGGTCGGAAAGCGGATTAGCTGCTTTCCGACTGGAGGTATTTTTGCAGTTCCTAGAACATAAAATTCCTAGAACCCTTTTTTTCTTGTGTTCCGACTGGACCAATTTGGGGATTTCTAAGTCCCTCTGGCCACAGTTCCTGTAACTCTTTCAGCTCCTACTTCAGGGCAGGGTCTTTTCTCTTTTCCCTTTTCAGCATATGAACCTAGGTCAACGAGGGTCGGGTTTCCGGTACAGACAGACCAACAACAGGACAATTTTATATTTGATATTTGATATTTAAACAAACGAACCATCAACGGCGAAATAAAAACCTCTTATTTACGAGAGCGGTCTGAGAGACCTCCAGCTTACAGCGAGGTGTCTGAGCATGACTGGCCGAGCGACGAGCTAGAAGCCGGGGCAGGCGCCTGCTGTCTGTCGCCTGCTGTCTGTCGCCTCACTTGATGGAGCTTCTCAACTCCGAAAACTTTGAAGCAAATTGTCAATTCGGCATCAATTTTCGCAAGTGCCTAGATTCGAAATCTAAACAGTTAATTTCTCGCCTAAAACGTTGTCAGAAGTGAAATTAGTGATGAATAAGATGATGAAAATTGTTAAAATTGTCCCGTTGTTGGTCTGTCTGTACCGGAAACCCGACCCTCGTTGACCTAGGTTCATATGCTGAAAAGGGAAAAGAGAAAAGACCCTGCCCTGAAGTAGGAGCTGAAAGAGTTACAGGAACTGTGGCCAGAGGGTCTTAAAAATCCCCAAATTGGTCCAGTCGGAACACAAGAAAAAAAGGGTTCTAGGAATTTTATGTTGTAGGAACTGCAAAAATCCCTCCGGTCGGAAAGCGGCTGACATATCTACCGAAATAAGACTGTCTTCCTGTTATGACATTCAAAGGCCCATTAACCGTTGCTGAGGGTTAGTGAGGGAGTGGTGGCCATTTCATAATAACACTAATAACCTGCTTAACCAGGTTAGATTCTGTATCACACTTCTGAAAAAGGAGATTAGACTAGTCTTCCTGTCGGACAGGATAGCACTAACATGCCCTGATGCTGGTGTGGTAAAGCTTTCAGTGTGTAGCAGTTGCCCCTATGAGTAGGCATATACATTAATGTTTAATGGTTTAATCTTAATCTAGATCTAGAGAATAGTGCTCCACTGTCCCATAACAAAACCATTGTCTGTGTGTGTGTGTTTGTGTGTGTTTTGGCACGACATCCTGCTCTAATATGCCTTAATAACCATGATGTCACCCACCTGTTTTTTGGCTCCGGGGCCGTGAATGACTGATGGGACAATTTTGAATAATCATCTTATCTGATCAGGAGCTCATGAGCTGAAACCCAAATAAATTACAAACCATAAATGTGAAAAGTCGTCTGTATTCCGAAATAGCCCGGGGGTTTATCCACTTTGGGGATAATGGTACACCAGAGGGTTTTTCACTCAGTTTCTCTAAAATAATGTTTATCAAGTCTGAAAAAGTGTTTGTTTTGTAGACCAAAGCATTTACTTTCGTAGAGTACACTAATTTGGTTTCATTTACCCTTTCAATCATTTTGTGTAAAGGGGGATTTCCACCTGAACTGTTCACTTTTAATGGAAGATTCACCTGTACAACTGAGGAAAGGAAAGGTGTGGGTCCTTGAATGCAACAGTGCAATGAAAATGACCTTTAAGAAGATGCAGCTGTCCTCTGATTACCCTTTCTTTTTATAACATTGTGTATATAGCTCTTTCCTGCCTATACGCAAACATTTCCCCCCATTGAATCAAACATTAACCCCGCGTTTAAAACGTCTCAGGGCAGCTGGGTTAATGCAGTGCCCATGTGACCCGGCAGCGTACTGTCTGCCCTCTGCGGAGATTTCCCATTAACCTCAATTTCAGTGGTACAAAAAAAAGGTGTCTTGAATTTACACTGCATTGACAAAAAAGACCTCTCTTCTGTAGATTTTTTTCATTCCATCAAGGGAAAACACATTGTGAAACCCAAAATGCTGCTGAAGATAAATATGAGTCATGCAGTAGGTAACGTCAGTGACGAGAAAATAAATTGTCGCTGATGTATTTGTTTCGTAGTTCAGCATAAAATGCACGGAGGAAGCATTTTATGAACCGCACCTCCGTGCAAATCAGTTGGTAGTCAACATATTTGTGGTCCTGACACATGCCACTTTCTTATTGCCAAAACAGTGGTTTTCTGGGAAATAGAATGATAAAGCACTGACAGTAAGGTGACTATAATTTACCTACATCAACCTGAAAGGAAAAACAATTAAGCACAGTCTCAAGGTGTGTTTTCTTTACCCCGAGGATAACATTATTTCATAAAAAATATAGCCAGGTGTCAAGTCAGGCAAAGAAAGAAAGAAAAGGAAAACCATTAGAAGGAAGGTTCAGTCTCAGAGTACAGCAACAGGTTTTAACCATAGTGGCATGAATGAATCTTCACAAAAGTACAGAGCTGAGAGGAAATAACTGAAAGAACAATAACATGCACAAGAACACACACACACACGCACACGCGCACACACACACACACACACACACACACACACACACACACACACACACACACAGTCATGTTGCTAGCTAGCTTACAGCTAACATCGGTACAGTTGGAAAGCTGATGTGGGAAGCACGGTTGAAGTAACCTAGCATAAATGACGAGTGCTATTCCCTAGCTCAGTATCGTTTTAAAATGATACATTAAGGAGACCTTTTAAAGGGTTTTATGTTCTCAGTAATGTTTTTTTTTCTCAAATTTGCGGCGCAAGACATTTTTCTTGACTTAAGATATCAATATTTCCACAGTGGCTGAATGTATTGTAAAGAACTGTGTTTAACTCTTCCCTGCTTATTGTTTAACTGTTCCCTGCTTATTGAGGGACGTTACCGTATTTTCACCATTCAAACTACATTTAAAAAGACCATCTCCCTTTGTTCTTTTGCAATTTAAATTGTAAAGATAGCCCTTACCAATCTCACAATGTTAGGTTATATCAAGTACAGGCCCTAGGAAAATAGG
Organism: Sander vitreus; assembly: GCF_031162955.1. Lineage (NCBI taxonomy): Eukaryota > Metazoa > Chordata > Actinopteri > Perciformes > Percidae > Sander > Sander vitreus. The sequence continues at coordinate 17,407,797 of NC_135875.1, read as the reverse complement.
ACCCTAGGAACATAGGACCCTAGGAACATGGGGACGACCCCATAAAGGACATGTTAAAATCAAAAACATCAAAATGACCACCGGAATGCAGCAAACCTCACACAGACCGATGTAATAACAGTGCAAGATGATCCAAGGGTTGTTTCTTTTATTTAATTGGCGTTCACCTCACTTATCAGACGTAGCAATCACATTCTCATCTCCCTGTATTTGTTTTATGCTTATCAGACATAGACACTCTTACACAGTTTTTGACGGGCAGAGGACAACACAACCACTGCCAAGGCTGTGGGTTAGATTACTAGCGGGACCACCTAGCTCAAACTGCACTCCCAGTAGCCTACAGTAAGGCAGCTTGGGTAAAAACATCCACCAAATGTTAAAAGAATAAACTGCTGAGCGTTTGCCTGCCAAGACAACATAAGAGGAAATTTACTCAGCCATAACAAGCTCAATGCAAGGTCAGGCTTCTCCACCACACTGAGGGCTGAAATTCATTTTGAGTACCTTTGGCAGCGCGTGCAGAAGCGCAGTTGGATGGATGTGGAGTGGTGCTCCAGAATATTGAAATTGTTGATGATGAGAGTTCAACGACATCTACGACTGTTATGATAACCTCTCGTAATTGCACACTACAAGAAGTGATGTTTTGAAAGAAAATAAGCTTCAAACTTTACTTGTCTGTGGTGAGACCATGAGACCAATAAAATAGAGGACAGTGTGTGTCTTTTTGTTTGTGTTTCGGCGTGTGTGAATGCTGTATGCAAAGGTAGTGTGTAAGACATCAACGCATGTCATAAGATAAGGTGAAAACAGACTTGTGATATGTGTGTGACATTCAAGAGCAATGTGTTGATTGCCACACACGTCTGTATGTGTGTGTGTGTTGTGCGTGTGTGTGCTTCCTTTGTAATGACAGCCCTCATTCTCTCACCAGGCAGCCAGCCTACTTTTCTGAACCTCATGGTCTTTGCCAACCCCTGAGGCCAGGGAATATGGCCTGCAGCTGGGCCACAGAGAGAGCCTAAGCCCCTGTTATAGGCCTGCACAATTCGGGGAAAAATATGAATCACGATTTTTTAGCTTAGAATTGATATCACAATTAATGTAATGTTTATTGCACACATGAACCATGACAAAACAAAACAAATTAGCAGTACCAAACATAGATTTCTTTTGGCACCTATAGCACATTGCACATCACCACAAGCCTGTAAACATAGAGGCTTCAATAAATAAAGAAAATAAAGAAAATACTGGCCATTAGTAGAGTAGGCTACCAAAAATAGTGACATATAACACATTGAACTAAATATGGTTCTGATACAGGCTGTATCTGAACTCCTTGAACATGTCTTTATATAATTAAAACATGTTAATATCAATGTCAAAGGCTTTCAATAAATTAATTGAAGAAGAAAAATAAAATAAAATAAATAAAAAAATAAATAAAAAAATAAATAAATCGAAGTCATTTAAAAATTAAATCGTGAACAGGGGTGAATCGAGATTGCAATTTTATAACAATTTATCATGCAGGCCTACCCTGTTAGCTACTGAAACAACCAACATTCATAATTAATGCAAGACAACAAACATATAAATACATACAGCTTGTGTTCATATCAAGCAAGCTTTTACACGTGCAGGTAGTAGGCTACACCACAGATAGTATCACTAACTGTATATGGTTAACATCAGACTAACTGGAGAGGAGTGAATGGGATCCAGCAGGATGACAGCTCCATCTACAGGTCCGTCTGGGGAACAAGAAAAATGGCCCCTTATATTTTGGTATTAGGTTATTATTACTGTTAGAGTAGCATTTTACTGTTATAGTAGGCCCTGACATTAATAATTAATCATACTGTTGGTAACAAAGACTTGTTTAATCTACAACAACGCATCATGCTTTAAATGTTCATATATGTTTGGAATGTAAAACATATCATATTTCCCTCTGAATTGGATTGAATTAGAAGTTTAAAACAGCATAAAATAGAAGTACTCAAGTATTTTACAAGGTTAAGTAGACTTGAGGTTACCCCGCCGCAAATAAAAAACAAAAGACAAGAGAAAATCTATCAAACTATAATTTATTGTTTGTTCTTTCATGTGAGCATCAATATCCTGTATGGAGCATACATGTGCAAAATGTGCGTTTGTCCACGAAACTCTTGACTCTAATGTGAGCTTTTCAAAATAAAATGCAAATGTACAAAAGTTCTGAGACATTGACTACTTTTGCATTTTCGTATCTGTTCATGTACACTGGCTTAGAGTAAACAAAAAAGGAGGGAAAATGCTGATTAAAACAGTTAGCTATTAGTTTCTTTGCTGTTGCATCATCTTAAAATAAACATACAAAACAGATCATCAGAAGAGCAGACTGACTAAAAAATTTGAAATTCTTCAGTGCATAGATAATATGGTTACATTTGCCCTTGGGAAGTAAATGGGAGTAAAGGATAACAGCAATATAATGTAAAAATCAAACAGAAACAAAAACCTAATTCCTTGCTAAAATTATGTGAATCTACTGATATAAGATATAAGATCAAGAAAATCATAATCACAGAGTTAAGATGTTTTAAAATATGAGGTATTCCAGGAATGTAACATTTGTTTTTACGTAAAGGAATATTTGCAGAGGTGTGGTCCTGTTACAGTGTCACAGGCTGGTCAAAGATTCCTCAGTGGACAGGATGTCCCTGTCAGGCCTTTGCCCCGTCCACGTCACGCACTGACCCGACCTGTTCACTGGTCCTGGACTGAGCAGCAGATACTGCAGCTGGAGTCAAAACTCATATACCTCGCTCTTTACTGCGTGTCCTTGCCTGGGAGAGAGACAAATGAGAAGCACACTTATGTGAAGCCAGAAAAATGTTGATTCCCAATTACACAAAAACTTGCTATCAGTCAAGTTGTACAAAAATAGATGAATGTGTAGTGTTAGCAGAACGTTGCATTCATGGTGAGTGGACAAATTGGAAAAGAGAGACACAGTTAAAGGAGAATTCCGGCCAATTTTTACGTTAATCTTGATCGCCCTAAATATGCGAGTACTTTCGATTGAAAAACCCCCAACCTGAATCGGTCCTAGCAAACTGGAGTTGCTGCAGCTCCCTCTATGAGCTTCCACTTAGCTAAAACGGCAGTTGTCGGGGCAGGTTTTAGAGTGCCTTTGTGCCTCTTAACATACACAAAATGCAATTAAAATGTCTGTGCAACATGAATAGGGCCCTTACGTGACAACAAGATGTGTTTTCAACTCAGACATTGTTTAAATTCACCTACCCTGTCTCTATCCTGCCAGTAGCTAGTTCGCCATGCTAGCTGCTAGCTGTTAGCTGTTAGCTGCTAGCTGCCGTCCGTGATAAGTGTTGTGTCTGTTAAGAGGCACAAAGGTACGGTGGCCCTGAAGTGCACTCGCAACAGCAAATAGAAAAACGCAACAGCAAATCATAAAACACAACGGCAAATAGGAAAACAGAACGGCAAATATGAAAACACGACTGCAAATAGGAAAACACTTCAACAAATCATAAAACACAACAGCAAATAGGAAAACACGACAGCAAATAGGAAAACACTTCAACAAATCATAAAACACAACAGCAAATAGGAAAACACGACAGCAAATAGGAAAACACTTCAACAAATCATAAAACACAACGGCAAATAGGAAAACACGACAGCAAATAGGAAAACACGACAGCAAATATGAAAACACGACAGCAAAATTGAAAACACGACAGCAAAATTGAAAACACGACAGCAAATAGGAAAACACGACAGCAAATAGGAAAACACGACAGCAAATAGGAAAACAAAACGGCATTAACTCCTACCGGAAAAGGTAGGGCCTATCTAGCAGAGGACGGAGCCTCCTGAAAGGACAGACGGACTGTCTCTCTGTTAAAAGTAGGCGCTTTTCCGTGTTTTTCACCTCTCCTTCCTGTTAAAAGACTTTTCCTATTTGCCATCGTGTTTTCCTATTTGCCGTTGTGTTTTATGATTTGTTGAAGTGTTTTCATATTTGCTGTCGTGTTTTCCTATTTGCTGTCGTGTTTTCCTATTTGGCGTTGTGTTTTCCTATTTGCCGTTGTGTTTTATGATTTGTTGAAGTGTTTTCATATTTGCTGTCGTGTTTTCCTATTTGCTGTCGTGTTTTCCTATTTGGCGTTGTGTTTTCCTATTTGCCGTTGTGTTTTATGATTTGTTGAAGTGTTTTCATATTTGCTGTCGTGTTTTCCTGTTTTGCTGTCCCGTTGTGTTTTCCTATTTGCTGTTGTGTTTTATGATTTGCTGTTGCGTTTTTCTATTTGCTGGTGTGGTTTGCACTTCAGGGCCACCGTACATTGGCACTCTAACACGTGCCCCGACAACTGCCGTTTTAGCTAAGTGTCAGCTCGTAGACGTAGCTGCAGCTACTCGGTGTTGACCGCACCAATTCGGCTCGTTTTTTTTTCCTCTATCGTCTGTACTCGCATATTTATAGCGATCAAGATTAACGTAAAATTGGCCGGAATTCTCCTTAATAATAAATAATGGTAAGTTTCTGAACATGTTTACTTAAGCTTACTTTAAATATTCTGCTGATTATTATTATTATTATTATTATTATTATTATTATTATTATTAATAGGATTTCATAGAAAAACATTTGATCTGCTTCTAAAATATCATGTAGTAGTCAGTGACAAAAAACATCTCCCTCTATTCAAGTCATTTTACTCTGGAAGAAGTGTACTTTCTTATAAAAAGGTAAACACATCTGCCAATATAGGAGAAATAGTTGTACAACCTGTTTTCAATGCAAATACACTTTTATCAAGAATCAAAATAACCTTTTTTTTTTTCTTCCTTTTATTCTTCTGGTGCAATTATCCACCTTGTAATAATACTGATAATCATCCTATAATATACTACAGTATATACCACTATGAAAGTGGCCATTCCGCATAATCAGTACTTTTACCTTTGTTACTTTAAGTACATTATGCTGTTAATACTGTATTTTTACTTCAGTACGCTGTTGAATGAAGGACTTTTTTTTACTTGTAATGGAATATTTTTACACAGATGTATTCATACTTTTACTGAATACTCCATCCACACCTGCTAAAATGTCAGTGAACTTATATCTTTATAATCTATCTTTTTAATAAACTATCTGTACACTTACAAAGTTCTGAATGCTTCAGTTTACATGTAGGGACCCTCATTATGCTACCGTGGAAGTGTGGTGATATTTTGAGCCTTGTTAGTGGTATAGAAATAGCGATTTCTTTTTACTTTACCCTCTGCCCGAAGGCTAGCGTTATAAGCTAATCACCGGTTTACGCTAGCTTGTTTCAAACTAGAGACACGTTCGATTAGCATTAAAACATATCCCAGAGAACGGTCGACTCGGTACACACGTTATTAACCTCTAGGTTTATTTTGCGCCGGAATTGTCCATTAAATCACACAAAAACACTTTTTCACTTGCTCCGTCATATTTAGCCATGTATTTTGATATTTGGTTTTAAGGCCTCTGCCCCAGAGAAATGGAGGTGAATGGAATTCCATTTATGCTTTCTGCACACAAAAAAACACACCCTCAAAATAGAATAGAATCCCTTTATTGTCATTGCACAAGAAAATTATGTAGCAATGCTGACGGTGCATTTACACATTTCGAAAAAATAATTAAAAACAGAGAAAAATCAAAATATATATAAAAAAAAAAAAAATATTTATTTGCTGTGATCTATAAAAACAGTATAATAGCTGGGAAATTGCACTTCTGTATATTGCACATTTGCTGAATTGTAGTGTAATGGTACCCTGGAAATCCAGAGTTCTCGCAAGAGCACAATTTGAATTTGCTCAGCGAGTCACTCTGGCATTGAGCTCATTAACTATGCCCTTGTAGCCGAGCTGCACCAATCACATCGGTGTATCTGATATAGGCGGGCCAGAGGCGAGCTAAACAGATGACGACAGTTTAATCTACCAGTTAGCTCCGCTGGTAGCTAAGCGTATGGGGCTCTGGATACGTCACCCCGTGTATTGTTGTGATTGGTCGTAGTGTTATCCAATTGCGTGCAGTGAGATTTTCAAATGCATGCTTGGTGCCGCCCCTCGAGTTGGGCCATTTTCATTACTCAATGCCAGACCCTTAATCTTTCGGATTTGGGTCTGGATTTCCAGGCTAGTGTAATGTATCAATCACTCATGTCTGTGTTCATCTTACCTTTGTTGGGGACAAACTTGAGCGAGTGACTGAATATTCAAAAGCGTGAGACTCCTTCCTCTGGGCCGTCATTTACAAACTCATGGCCTAGCCCGCTCCCACACTTCCCACAAAGAACCTGCGTACGTGAAACACAACCACATCAACCTCCTGGGTCACGTGATGATGGAACATAAAAAGCAATAGAGTGAAATGTTTGATCCGTGTGCATGATGCAGCAGCAGCAGCAGCAAATCAAAGAGGGCCCAGAAGACTCTGACCTTGTAGGCAGTGAGAGACTCCATCATCCTGGTGACGCTGTCGTCTGTGATGGTGTCAGTGAAAGCCGGCCAGGGAGACGAGTGGGCGAACTTGGACCGACTGGAGAACAGTGGATGGTTACACTTGGAGCACACGTACATACCTGCAGGGGACAGTGACTTATGATGAAGTCATCGCATTGTTTCATTTCCAAGCTGAGAAACAAACTTAAAAAAATAAAAATAAAAAATGTAATAGTGCAATGAAACCAAAAGGTAAAACTGAGGAGGCCAGCCACAGCCATTATTAAAGGGATAACACAAAAACAACCTAATGAATTCATTGTTTTCTTATTTTTCTGTCATTTTGCTTCCCTTTCTTTGAAATGTTCAATACATGTATATCAACTGAATAATCTGAGACTGAAAAATCACACTTTGGTTCAACAGCTGAAAACGTGTGTCAACACAAAGGCTATAATATGTGATGAGGGGGTCCTGAATTGCTTTATTTTAAGCAGTCACAAGCCAAAAAAAAAAGGTTGGAAGCACTGTAATAAGGTCATTTTACTTAATTATAGTACAAGTTGATTTCAGTATGAAACAAAAACACTGCTGTGTTTTACCACAGTCATTAACAGCAGCTTTATTATGATTATGATTACTACTATTTCGATTATAAACTCCCCTTAAATCTTACAAATCTGAAATATCATGGGATAATAAAAAGTATGGCCAATAATGCCAAACCACGTGCCCTTCCTCTCTACCCATCACTGTGATATTACACAATAGTTGAATAATAATAATTGTCCATTGAAAGTGGTTCATCTGAAGGCAAACCTAGGCCGAACATAAAAAGGGAATGTTAATTGTGTCCTGTGTAATCCAGACTAAAAGGGAGGCAGGTTACATCACAGCACTGCTCTGAACAGTTACCGCGTGCTTACCTGGTTTGAAATGATCCTTGTAGACCTCCCCGCCGGAGAAGTGACAGAAAGACATGCTGTTGTGTTTGAACAGATCAGCTGAAAGCCAAAATGACTCTCAATCGGATACCGTGTTTGTGCAGTGCAGTGCCAGATGATGTGACGCTCTTCTGTTTTTCTTCCTCTCGTGTGAAGAGATTTAACGGGAGCACCGCCCACTGCAGTTACCTGCATCCACACTAGATGGCAGTGTCGGAACACAGGAGTGCTCTATGGAGGCATTTTACTGACCACAGCAGTAGTTCAGTCAAACACTGAATGGAAAGTTGACCCTAAAACAGATTTACTACATGGCATCATCACCACAGTCTGTCACATTTGACATATCATGGGCGATTTTAGACCCTTTTTTTTTAAAAAAGGATTATTTTTTTTCTAGAAATTTTTGTGCTTCAAGTTAGAGCTTGCGAACTTGTCTGTTAGTGACAGAGGACAAACAATTACAGGTTCAAAGGGCTTGAAACAGGTTTAAAGCCCATGTTGCAGCGTTTATTTTCTAATGAATTTGCTTGTTGGTAACAACATCAAATACAATGGATATCACAAAACGGAATAAAATACGAAAAAGTAGCGGTTTGCAATGATTCTCTTTTCCCCCACAATGCATTGCATTACGTCACGTTGGGGAGACGACAGACGAAAGCCCCGTCTCTGTTCACTGTTTATAGTCTCGGTCTGTGCCACTGGTGTTGCAAAATATAGCTTTTGGTCTCGACCGAGTCCATGTGTCTTTATTATGTGTATAATAATATTGGAGGGAAAGTGAAACACAGCTTGGACGGGGATGCTGTTCGGCTTTTCACAAGTTTAGACAGCTAGCTACGCTGACGTTTGCTAACGTTAGCGCAACAGCGTTAGCCTAGACTGCTAGTTAGGTAAATATTACGACTGCCTTCGGAGTTTTCTATATCTGCATCCACGTTGTCAACATAAGACATGTTGCACGCTAACGTTAGCAAAACATCGGCGTAGCGTTAGCTAGCTGTCTAAACTTGTGAAAAGCCGAACAGCACCCCCCATCTAAGTAATAAATAAACACTAGGCAAATAGGTTGTTACTGGAGCTAGTAGGCTACCATCAAAATGTGAGATATCTAATCGAAAATGTGTTTACAACGTCGGGGGATTTCACAGGTGGGACTGACTGGCAAGTTAGCCCATAGCTAGCATGATGCCTTCAATTTCTAGATCTAGCTAGATTACCAGTACTTATCTGAACTAACGACATGATCACTGTCACTAGATATAAAGAAAACCTTGACTTTCACTCGGTGCTATTCACTGACAGTAAAAACACCTCTTCCTCATCCCAGTCAGTCACCATAGTTCTAGTACAAAAACTGGCCTTTAACACTATTTGGAGACATTTTTAACAATGATATACATATGTTGAGTGCTTTATGTACCCATTAATCAACAGTGGTGGTTAACCTGCAACATGAGCTTTAATATCCTGTGTGTCTGTAGCCGATGCCATGCACCTGTAACCTAGTCAAGGAAAGGGTTAACGGAAATGTAGTTTGGGCCTATGGGAGGTGGTTGTGCCAGACTTTCACCTTTGGCTGAGTCTCTATGTAATCTGTCAGAGGGAGAGCAGGAGATGGTTGTGAAGTTTAACGTTGGTAGTTCCCGGAGAAGAAGTTGGTCATTTCACGGCGCAGATTAGAACCCAAATTGAAACGTAAGCAACTAAAGGCCAGCCACTGTATCTGTGTCACATTCTCATTAGGGGCTGAGCCCCCCTAAAGGTCTGATCCTAGAATCGTCCCTGGATATAGTCTCTAGCCTATACATTATACTTTGCACATTCGTGCATACAACTGTACAGCTCTTTATTTTTAAAACAGACATATAGTACATATTTTTTTTGTACAATGTTTTTCATTTTTTTTTATTGTTAAAAGGTACACTGTGTAGTGTTTTAAGTATTTTATTAGCTAAAATCAATGTCTTCATTCATAAATATGTCCTCATTGGTGTAAAATTACCTCTGCCAATGATCTGACTTATCCTCGTAAGCGAAGAGTTTCTTATCTGTATTTACATTGGACGGGCATGTCCAAGGAGGCTTCCATGTCGTTCCACCATTTTGAAAAACTATAATCGCTGAGAGGGACATAAAGCACTAGCCTACCTGTCTAGCTAATCCACAACGCGTTTTCGTTCAGAGCCAGCGTCACGTGACTGAAACCAGCTGAAACGGAGAAGGAGATCAGTGAGAGGCGCTTGTCACTGCCCCGGCAAATTTGAAAGCCTGCACTGCACTTCAGTTCATAATGGAGGATCATACTTATGCCGAGCCACAGGAGAAGAGAATCCTCGTCGCCCAAAAAGCGAAAAAGGGAATTAAAAAGGCAACGTGACATATAACGGCTACCGTAGTTGCAATACGCATTTGAAAGTATTTGCTTTTCTCTTTAGTTTTCCCTTACTGTGTTTACTGAAACACCAATACATATTCCTTGTATGTGAAAACCTACTTGGTGAAAAAACCTGATTCTGAGTTAGGCGGAAGAGAATACATGTTCAAATGGAAATATGAAAAGTATCAAAAGATCTCAAAGAAATAAGATACTGACAGTCAAGCCAGTCTGTTTTTCCTCTTAAGTCACCGTTTCATCTCACATTCTAACAACCAGGACTTTGCTTCGTTCACACACTATTTTGTAAAAACCCAAACTCAGGAGACATCCCAAAAAAAATGTAAATTTGGATTCTGTCGTGTTGAGGTTTTCTGATTTTTCAACTCCTGAGAAAATGTGATCCCGGTAGACACATAAGACTACAGTTATGCGTGATCTGAGGTGAAGCCATGCCTATTGCTACAACTTGGATGATTTACTTGTTAAATTATACAGATCGTTTAAAATACACAATACACACAGTAGACATGGCTCACTTTTTTTGTAAAATAAAGTAAATATATCTTTTCATTATCATCATCTAACTTACAAGTAACTTGAACACAACGGAGAGACAACCTATGAAATAGTGTGAATTTATTTTAGTTAGCAGTTGCCATTTCAGAGAAACGATTCCAGCGTTGTCAAGTATCTGGCAGGTATCAAGAGCATAACTGTCAAAACACTTTTAGCTTTGTTTTATAAATGAAACACAGACTTCCATCATACAAATAAATGTCCTTTTCATAGTAGAAACTGGGAGAATTTTCTTTATTATTATTATTATTATTATTTTACCTTCACTAACTTCACTTTCAGGTTCATTGAGAGAAAGTCTCTCTTTTGCAGGATCGCCCTGATCACATTCACAAAGTTACACATTCATACCTGGAAGCTTCCCAGTACAACCACAGTCTGAGCAGCTCCACTGGAGCGGTTGGGGTTAGGGGCCTTGCTCGGACACAAGCTCGCTTCTCTAACCTTTAGGCCACCACTGAAGTTTCTGTCCACTGCAGGTCTGTATCCTTTATTCATACTTGCAGTAGTGCTTCAATGCCTCTGGCAGCTCCAGCCAGTCAATGGCCATCCTGTGGACAATGTGCTTCTGGATGGCCTTCCTACACAACGTCTGCAAGGATGAGACTGAAGCAACAGAGAAAGGAGACAAAAAAAACAAAAAAAACACAAAAGACTGGATTAGCAGAATAAAAGTACTGAAGAGAAATTAAGAAGAAATTATGAAGAAATATGCATAAAAAAAAAGCATGGATGGATGGACAGGTCCATTGGCCAGAATAAATTAAAGATAAAAAAGTTAATATTTCTTGTTGGAAAGTCAATCAAACGGCCACAAAACAATGCAAAATGACCACAAAGTGAGGTACAGCGACCACAAAGAGTCTCAAAACTATTACAAAGAGACACAAAGTGACTACAAAAGACTCAAAACAAATACAAAGAGATGCAAAACGAATACAAAGAGATGCAAAACAACTTTAAAGCTATAGTGCGTAGTTTCTGTCTCCCCCATGAAAAATTCTAAGTAATGACGACAAAACTGTCGCCGCATCCACATGATACAAAAAACATGATGGACTCTGGCGTGGGAAAGTCACTGGACGACACTATCTTCTGAACATAGCCATACTGAGAGATACAGAGAGAGTTGTGTGGAGCTGATAGTCTTAATTAGCTTTGTATCAACTCATTTGGCAACGGCTTCAATGTAACGGACGTTCATTAATATCAAAAAGTTACACACTAAAGCTTTAAAGAGACTCAAGCTGATTACAAAGAGGCCCAAAATGACTACAGGCACTCTAAGTCGTTTTTTTGCCACGAGTGGATCACCTGCAAAATGTTACACAGTTACATGCCTGTGCCTGGACGCCCTTTGTTTTACAATCCACCCATGGTTAAAAGTATCACTGTGACACTTACATCCATACTCCACCTGGACGATTCGGACACACTTAGTAGCAGCAAAGACGTCGACCACAGCATGGAGAGGCTGGGTGGAGGGGATCCCCTTTGCAGAAGCTCCCATGTCCTCACCGTTGATGACCATGTGCATATCAGCCAGGTCTTGCCCTTTAGGCACATACAGTACTCCTATCCGGCTGCGTCTGGCGGTGGGAGGCAGGCAGTTGGTCTTATACAAGTCATCCAAAATGTGGCTGTAGCGTCCGGGCCTGCTCCTACCCACCAGCTTGTCTCTGGGGATCCGAATATTTTCAATGTGCAAGTGAGAGTCAGTGAAGAAAGTCTTTGGTTTGTTGTTGTTGCCGCCGCCTCCTCTATCTCCCTCGGCTACAGCTCCATCTTCAACCTCCCCTCGCCCGAGCCTCCGGCCCCCAGCCAGTCCTCCGTCTCCAGCCTCTTGACCCCCTGCTCCAGAATCCTCTATGATCTTGTTGTGGTTGCGAGTGATGGCAAAAATCCAGCTGTCCCCTGAGTCTGTCAGGTCTGGTATGGAGTATTCAGGTACCTCCTCTAAGCTCCTGGGGTCCTTGGCAGTCAGGCCGACTCGGAGGTGGCCGCACCAGCCCAGCTCCTTATCCTCGATCTCTATGAGAAAAATCTCCCCGGGCTTCAGAGGCCGTTTGCTGAAACACACACCATTTGCGAAGCTCTCCACCCGGGTGGCCTGGGTTCCTGAGTGGTCCAGTCTGACATTTGTACCATGGATCGGGTGGAATTCCATGAACTGATCAGGAAAGGGCTCCATTTTCAGTTGGATAGCTGTCAAAAAAAAACAAAAAAACAGAACAAACACAGAGACAGGCTTACTGAAACTTACTGAAGCCAATCAAATAGTCTTGCAGTAGTGTTGAAGTATTGCCGGCCAACACGTGGTCATCGTAGAGACACATCAACTTGCAATGCCACATGGAAATAATCCTGCTCTGCTTATCTGTGGGCTACTCAGGGAAGCTTCTGGTAGAAGGCTATTTTTAAAAGTTGCACATGTCAACAGATGGCAAGGTATGTGTTTGTGAGTGTCTGTGTGAGTGTGTGTGTTGGGGGGGGTGCACATGCACATGCCCACAGTCACTCACTCACACCAGACATGCACAGAGATTGAAGTGGGGTTAAAGGGAGCGACAAAACCCCCCGGGCCCCGGCGCCCATTCAATTTCACAAACCCATGTGCTGAAGTAATAGCTGCGTAATTATCATAATACCATATGCCAGGGAGATATATTAAACAGCAGGCTTTTCATAGCTGCACTCTAAATATAGTCACGCAACGCAATATACAGTCTGGATTTCATTCTTATGTAAAGCAGCAATCAAAGTCATATACCAGGATAGAGAGGGCTGTGGAGATTTATTATGATAATGTCATTATAGCATAAGAATATGAAGAGGACTTATATTTAAACCCTCAGCAGATTCTTTTTTATATTCATTATGTATGAGTGACAATAAAGGTTCCTGCACCCCGTGTCACTTTGTGCTGATTCACATTAGTTCATATCATTTCAGTCCAAAAGGTATCAGTCATTTTAATCGGCTCATATTAATTATCCAGTATGTTAATTAGGAGCTATGGTATGGACCTCATTAGTTACATAACACGTCTAATTAGAAATAATTCTATGCAGGATGTGGGACAGAGATCACTGATGAAGATTGGGGCTTTAAAATGAGACTACACACCGGTAATAAAAAAAAAAAAAAAAATAGGCTCAGCCTCGTCAGAGTCCGTTATCACTATGCAGGTGTCAGGATTGGAGATCTGAGGGAGGCTGCGAGTAAAAAAATGGATGCTGCAAAACCTCCAAGGGTTTGATGCGCTGGTCTGCATTCAGTTGCAGCATCTTCTCGACCAGATCTAGGAATATAGATGCTGGGCCACAGTCCATCTTCATCACCTGCACAAGTTCACCAAGACGCTTGAGCTGGAGGCATTTTGTCTCTTGAGCTCATAATGAAACTGCTCTCATTTTTTTTTAAACTGCTGTCTGTTCCTTTTCCATGGTCCAGCACATAGTCTGCTGGCTGGCCCTGAGTCTCTACGGTAAAGCTCAGCACGTCATAATCCATCTCCCCGGGATAGAGCGGGCAGCCAGTAGCCAGCTCTGCAGCTACTATGCCCAGAGACCACATGTTGATGGCCTCATTAAATGGAATATGCAGTGTGAGCTATGGTGCTCTGTGCCAGGTGGTCTGCGCACAGACACCAGACTGAACAGCAGACACAGGACGCACCAGGGCAAAGTCAATACGTTTGACTTTCAGTGGCTGCTATTGTCCGGTCTGAGGTCAGCATGTACAGGGTCGCAGCTGTGCCGTGGGAAAACCCTGGTTGTTTCTGTGATCCATACAGGCTTTGATCCATGGACCTTGAAGTTGAGGCAGATATGATCTTTGTTGAAGAAAAAGCCATTCCTCCTCACGATGCTGCAAGTGCCGACAGTCAGTGTGAAATCTCTGCATATTTCAGTCCTCTTTTCTTAACATACTGGAGTGACTGAAAGATTGTGTGACGCTCCCACTGTGAGGATGTCAAAGATTTCAAAACATAAACACTAGCACATGTCAAATTTCCAGTAATTCCAATAATTTCCACTCCAGGCTTTTTGAGGGTCTTCTCCATGTTGGGGCCCTGGGTACTTGGTTTCCCTATCCCCTTGCTTAGACACAAATAAATGAATCTATTGATGATGGATATATCTATTCAATGCCCGACGATCCAATATGATCGATACATACATACAAATTTAAGATGCGCCTTTATTTTGAAATTCACACTTTGTCACACTTTACTGCTTCTTCTATTATCTTTATATTCTACCTTTTACAAAAAAACAGTAATACTTTGTTTTTTTTATTTAAATGTCTGGAAGAGCTCAGTAATACAATTGTTAACTCATATTTCTGTTGCTTTTTGGGAGGTGATATAAATGGAACTGATTGTAGGGTAAATGGGCTTACACGGTATGATATCATCTAGTATCAATTGCAAGCCACTGCATTGAATCAAATAGAAATCGTATAGTGGTCCAAAGAATCAATATAATATTGTGCCGTATAATTTGCAATTTACACCCCTAGGCAGCAGATAATAAAATAGGTATAATAGAGGGTGTTCTGTAAATATACAGTAGGCCTACTTTACATTCCAATATCTGGTCCTGGGCAATATTGTCAGTCATGCAGCCACGGTGTTCAGGAACTCCTCCTCCAGTCAGTGATGGATGGGGGTTATTGTCTCTCACCCCAGCTGCAGCCTGCACACCACAACCCTGTTCTTTATTTTGTCATTTCTAGGGCTTCCAGTATGTTTTATGTAGGCCAAGATGGAGGGAGGGAGGGAAGAAGAGAGAGAGATGTGGGGTCAATTATTATATCCTCTTCTTTATCTTTTTATTGTCACCAGAATATTTCAATTTATTTACCATGGGGCACAGTAATGAAGACCATAATTAAACAGTAATAATTTGGATACTGCTGAACTTGATTATAAATTGAGCATAGTTTTTGTGTGCTCACCAGAAGAGAAAATAACACTAACACTATTCGCTGTCGCCATGTTGTGTGTTTGTACAATTAGACAACACTCTGGATGCACAGTTGTGTGGATGAGTTCCATGCTTCTGTTGGGGCTGCAGGACTCTTAATCTGGATTATCATGCTTTTCATAATCAGTTTGGCGAGCTGTGATTCTCGGCAGCGCATGACACATCTGGATGTAACAGGCAGTCGGTGAAGGGGAGCTGTGTGCGTGTGGGACTGCGAGAGAGAGAGAGAGAGAGAGAGAGAGAGAGAGAGAGAGAGAGAGAGAGAGAGAGAGAGAGAGAGAGAGAGAGAGAAATAGAGCGTGTTGAGACTCCTCACTCCGCGGTCCTTGCGCACACAAATGGAGAGGGAACCAGCAGAAGACATCCCTGACCGGCGGGTTTAGTCACATTTCCATGCACAGCATTATTTTTCATGTAAGTAATATATTCCTCATCTCCATTCATGTTGCCAGTCTTTTTTTTCTTCTCTTTTTTTGTTGATGCAAAACATCATCAGTGCTGCACACATTTGCTGTTCCATTCATTTCTATTGGCCCGTAGCGTTTTGCAACACTTTCTTACTCACTTTAACTTCTGCTGTCATGTCTGCATGTCACACTTGTCTTGTGCATGTCCAGAATATAGAAAGAGTGCAGCTCTGGAGGTAAAGGTGGAGGTGTTACACTACATTCTGTGACCTGCATTTTGCTGTAAATAGTCACTGCACAAGTTGAGGGGCCACTCTATTTGATTTTGGATCGGGTCACATATTTTGGCAGTTGTAACGGCATACATTTTGTTTTGAGTAGCTTAGAGATCTGTCTGTCTGCCCATACTTTAACCCTTCTGGTGTAACTAGCCACAAATTGTAATTATTTTCATTATGTATTTATCTGTTGATTATTGTATCTAATTATGTTGTCTATAAATAATATAGAGAAAAAAAGATCATTATATCTTAGCAGAGCCCATGTGTCACATTTAGTTGCATGTTTTATTTGACTTTATTGGTCCAAAACTCAGTTGACTCAGTTTTCTCTCATATATGACAAAAAAAAGCAGTACATTTAACATTTAAAAAAAGGAACCAGCAAAGATTTGCTTGAAAAATGACTGATTGAACTAATGTTTCACAGTAGTT
This sequence comes from Sander vitreus, assembly GCF_031162955.1. Taxonomy (NCBI): domain Eukaryota; kingdom Metazoa; phylum Chordata; class Actinopteri; order Perciformes; family Percidae; genus Sander; species Sander vitreus. The sequence continues at coordinate 17,391,279 of NC_135875.1, read as the reverse complement.
GCAGATTAATTTTTCTCTTTCTCTCTCTGTTCACCTGATCTGAGCTCAGCTTTTACATACAATGATATGCAGTGCTTAAGAAATTGTTCAAGATGGAATATATAAATAGTATAGGCAATTCTGATTTAACAGTTAATGTGCTGATGGGGAACTTTCTATACAATATGATATAATGACTTTCACTGTATACACACTCAAAATAATAATAACTTTTATTTTTAAAGCGCCTTTCATGAAACCTAAGGACACTTTACCGAATTACTGGGGCTAAGAAAAGTTAAGGGAGGCTGTAGGCTGTGGTGAACAGGTAGTGTATGAAGAGTTTTTTAAAACATGTCCGGGGGATGTATGTATGCATTGTGGATATGTACAGGGAGGGTGTTCCAGAGGGACGGGGCTGCAACACTACAGGCTCTGTCTCCGAAGGTACAGAGTCTGGGAAGGGGAATACTTCTCATGGTCCTTCAATAATAATAATGTATTATCTGTTTGATAGTAATATGTTCCCAAAACACTATTGAAATATATTTTCAAACTCATCAAACCATTCACTGACAACTCCCCCCCCTCCCCCCGCATCCTGTACAGAAGCATCTGCATCAGACCTTAAGCATAAAGGAATAGCACTGATAGCAAGGGACTCTGGATTGTGATGTTACTAATAACTACGATCAACACTGGGTCACAGAGATGAGCTAGCTTGGAAACACACCCCACCAAATGTTGGCTTAGCCCATAATCCGGCTGTGTGTGATTTGTCAGATTTCACAGTAAAACCCAGCATTAAATTAATCTGAGATTGTTAGTCTTCGTGTCTGATCAGAAGGTGGCAAACACACACACACACACACACACACACACACACACACACACACTCTTTCACTGATTGAGAATGTAAGATCAAATACGTTGCAGTGCACTTAGAGCAGATGTGTGCTGTGTTTCGTGCTACAGTCCTCACACATCACTATGTACTTCACATGCAGCCATATGGCACAGTTAACAGCTCTCTTATAGGCTATTACAGTTTATCATTAAGCATCACATGCTGCTTGACCCGAAATGACTCCCCACAAATAGAAGCTCAACCAGGCGACAGAGCTCCAAAATTCGAGCAGATATTACTAAAATAAACTGATAAAAAAATGCAGATTTGGCTGAATGCTTTCAACAACACAGTTAAACCAAAAACCCAAAGGACAGTTGGGGGAGTCAGCCCCGATAACACACACACTTTGCAACATATTAGGAGTTTTTGGGTGGATATCTTTAAGAAAGAATTCTGCTAATAAAAGATTTTAAAAAATGACTGGTATTCTATGCATAATATACATTGACTGGCAGCCAATCAAGTGACTCATTCACTTACCGTAACAACCTTATTTGGATTATATTTTTAGCTATGCTAGCAGCTATGCTAGCAGTAGCCTATGGCTCTATGGATCAATACATTTTGTACACATATTCGCGGTCTCCAGAGGGTTATTCCTACTGACTTGAGGTTTGTGGTTCTGAGTGAAATGTCTCAACAACTATTGGATGGATTTCCATGAAATTTGGCACACACATTCATGTCTCCACAGGATGAATTATAATATTAGTGATCCCGCAGTTTTTTCTAATCAAGCTGCACCATCTTGTCGAAACTTTGTCCTCTACTATTGCTTATTATCAAAAACTAATACCATTCCCTCAGTTTTACCATGTGTTAGTTAAAACAGTTAGCTAAAATTAGCTAAAATACTTAGCTAAAATACTAAAGTTATTTTAGCATGCTAGCACGCTAAACTAAAATGGTGGTCATGGTAAATGTTGCTAAACATTAGCATGTTTACATTGTCCTTTTGAGTAGTATGTTAGCAAACTGATTTTAGCATTTAGCTCAAAGCACTGCTGTACATAAGTCTCACAGAGCTGCTAGCATGGCTGTAGACCCTTAAGGGCCTTGCAGACCAAAGGCTGGAACCCATTGTTTCAGTGGCTTGCATCGGGCCACGACGGTGTTTCGCTGCCTCGAGCAAAGCGTCGGCGCAGGTTCGCTACAGGTCTGTTGAGCTCTGTACCCAGCGCGCTGTAGATGTGTGGTGAACCCAGTGGCATACACAGCGCAAACCGCGTTTGGCCTAAAAGGCCTATTTAATGGGTAGCTAAACCAACATGTTAAGTTTAAAATTCTCCACAGTGGATATTATTCCACTCAATGCCAAAAGATGCAAATCCAGTTGCAATGAGGTTATGCAAAAAAAAGCAGCAGTTATTTGATATATGACCATTTGGATTAGTGAAAAGAATACAGCAGCATCTGGAGTCCAAACAAAGTCCTTCACAGCAGCTTCCAAACTGGCTTGATAATATGACAACATGTCCTCTTGTGTTCTAAAATTAGCTTGGACAAAACATTGTTAGCTTAACAGTGGTTTAGCCTGATGGCGTGTGAGTGCATTTGTATGTTTTCGGACACTTGTTTTCTTCTCACCCTGTGAAAAGCTGTAAGGAAGGTCTAATGTCACCTGGCTGCATGTGTGTCTGTGAGGTTTATCTCCCCACCATCCATTTTGGGCGAGAGCAGATTAGTCAGAACCCACCAGCTGCTGTGGAATTGCTTGAAATTGTGCCACACAGCACTGTAATACAGTTACATAAATGGGACCAGTCAGAGGTGGGCTTTAACTTGCATAAAGAGCAGGGCACTTGACCCAGAGAGACAGCAAATAAAAGAGTCCCTACTGGGCCTTTGTGCTGTTTCCCAGCTTGTGTCCAGTGAAGCAGAGCTGCTCTTTTCTCCCACAAAACGAGAGTGGATAACACACCTCACCTCTCTGTTCTATGTTGGCATCATTTTGACAAGCCAGTAGGTGGTGGCTGTATAATGTGTTAATGCTACTGACACTCAAAAGCCACATGGGGGGAGAGGGCATCTTTGAACTCTCCTCACTATTTCTTTCAGGATTGAATAAGTAACTCTTTAAACAGCTCGAGAAGACACCAGAGGGAGTGTTGTGGCTCGTCTGACAGTTACCTCTGTAGAGGCTGAGACTGGAAGACACTGTAGTTGTTTCCTTGGGGAGATGGCGTGCTGAATGCCACTTCAGGGAGTGAGTGTGGTAATGCCTTTTTCCTTTGTTCGGAGATAACAATTTTGACAAAGACAAAAATAAACTCTTTGTTTAATACTGAAAGGCATCTTTACTCAAACTTTGCCTTTTTCATTTCGTATTCATGTTCACAGAGGGCACAGCAAATTGAATGAATTCTATATACAATAGACATCCAATCAGCCCCAAAAGACATTAGATCCAAGCTGCCCTAGTTTGTGCAACATTTGGGGGAGACTATCTTGTCTATTTTTGCATGCCTCTAAAGCCCATTCACTATGTGGAGCGGCAGCTATGGGAGAGGTGCTTATTTGGATTGGAGTCATTCACTAGGCTTCGGATTAATGTAGATTTCAACAACTCTTCAGAGCCAAACTACGTGACATTCACACAATAATACTGAGTTGGCACTGGTAAGCAGTTTCTGTAATAAATGAGGCACAATTGTAGAAAAGATGCCCGTCCTCTCTTTCTCTCTCTATGGCTCATTCCCTCAAAGCTTTTATTTGTTCCGCCTTAATAATGTAGCTGACCGTGTTCTTTATTTATTCTCTTTCACTGACTCTTAGGTGCCTTGGCGCACAGCCGATGTAAAGTCAAGAAATGGCAGAGCTTGGAACAAATGGGGAAAGAAGAAGTGAGGATAAAGGAAGAGGAGGTGGCGTACCTCTCCAGGAGCCCCACGGCCCGGAGGTTGGCCTCTCCCCAGTGGGTGGGACCAAGAGGCATCGAGGGATTGTGATCCAGCTGACCAGGACAGAGGGAGAGTGGAACAGTCTGGATGACAGTGAGCTCATCTTCTCCATCGACCACGATGACGACTACCCCTCCATATCTCTCTCCAAGGAGAGGCAGCTTTCTGTTGAAGATGACAGAAAGTTGCAGTCCCAAGCTTTCCACGTCCCGCTTTCCCCCTCATCCCCTGGCTCGTTGGGCAACTGCTCCGCCAGTGGCCCCAGCTTCCTCTCCCCGGGCACTTCTTCACCCACCCACCGACCCCTCGCTAGCCTGGTCAAGTCTCTCTCCACAGAGCTGGAGCTTAAAGAAGGCTCCACCCTCAGACCTAGGCCCCTTCTCAACCTCGTAAAGTCCATCTCCACGGAGATCTCCCGCTCAGAACCCGAGGTGTCGCAGTCTAAATCAGACTCCCGCCTCAACCTCCACCTGTGGAAGCAGCTCACGCAAACAAAAAATCGCAGCACTGGGGACTCCCGCACCGCGCCCCCTTCTCCGAGCTCACACTCCCCTAGTGGAGAGAGTCTGAAAGGGAGCTTCTTCAAAATGGAGTTAGAGGACACCAAGAGGAAGCTCTCGGAGGCCGTGCACGAGCCTCTGAGCAGCATGTTCAGTAAGATCATGAGAGAGGAGAACGCAGGCAGCCCCAAACACCAGTGTAAGAGCCATGGGGCTCATCATGTCAGCTCCAGAGCTTTGGGGCGTGAATGTAGCACCGACACGGTTCTCTCTGAGTCTCCTGTGAGGAACACGAGAAAAGCAGACGCGGATGTTTTGCCTGTGTTTGACTGGCCTTCTGTCAGACATCCAGGGAGCAGCCACTGCGGTCCGTGCCCTGTGCATCACAACAGGCAACATCACAGGGATGAAGAACTGGAAATATGTACAGACGGTGACGTGATGCAAGTGTTAGCCATGGAGAGATCACCTACCCTTGCAGCGCCCCTGGTTAGGACTTCCCCCCTTTCTCAACCTCCTCATCCTCTGCCACGCATGACTTTATTCTGCGTGGCAGTGCTGTCCTATGGCTATTTCATCCTACCTCTCAGTCCATATTTCTCTGGCCTGGCTCTGGGATTAGCACTGGGCTTCTTGTTAGGACTGTTGCTCATTAGGATGGGTTCCCACAGGACTCGCCGCTCAGCTCCTCCATACAGATCAGCACAGACTCTGTTGGGTGAAGGCATTCTGACAGGTGGCACTGTCAGCACTGAGCCTGACACCCTCAAGGTAAATCTGAAGAAAAACACACTAACACATTTCTCAACATGTCTTCCAGAAATAACACCTGAGAAAGAACGCTTATGCAGAATCATCAGACTTTGAATTTAATGTTTTTGTTGCACCCAACCCTTATCTGTTAAAGCAATAGTTGGCATTTTAGTAGCAATAGTTGCCGAGAATTAGACGAGAAAAATGTATACCACTCTCATGTCTGTCCGTTACAGACAGTTAGCTAGTTTAGCAGCACAACGTCTGAGAACAGGGGAGAAACAGCTAGAAACTTGGTAAAGGTAACTCACTTCTAAATGAACTTAAGCATGTTTACTCCAAATACAGTAACAAGGCCGTGCTAATTTGTTGTTCTAAAAGAACAGTGTCAAGTTAACGAGTGACTTAAGCACCTCTGCTGACTGTTTCCCTCGCAGAGTAAACCTTCTCAAAGTGGCACGCAACTACATAAGATGCCCAGAATGCAATTAAAATCTTCAATAATAAGCTGCCTGAGCTGCAGTGGTAATTACTGTTCTCCTACTGGCTACAGAGCTCGACAAGGGGCAACCGGAGAGGATGGCTACCACCCAGACACTGTCAGTTCCAGAGGCAATTAGTGGGGAGACAGGCAGGAGGAAGCTGTAATTTGTCAGGGCGTGAGGCAGGGTAGGGGGAGTGAAGAGTGGTGATGATGGTTGGAAATGGGGGTTGTACTGTCTCAATGTTTTGTCATTAGCAGGTTTGGTTTCAGTCTCATGGCTGTTGACATGTGAAAGTCAGAGCCGCAAGGTTTGTGAGAGAACAGTCATGGTGTTTTTAATTGCGGCCACAATTCTGAAGGGTGTTAGCAGAGGCTGACACCGCTGTATGAATAAAGTACAAATACAATTTCAGTTTAAATAATAGATTGTTTATTAGTTAATTGGAGCATTAGGAGGGACCATCAAGCTCTCAAAGGGGACCATGCAGTAGGACACCATTCAGCACACATGCAACAGTCCTAAGAGGGCCGGAGTGGGACTCACTTTCAACCCTGGAGTTTCATGCCTTAGACCGGCCCACTTTACGTCACGACTGACTATATTAAAATAATGTAATTAAAACTTTAGTATATAAGCAATGTTCTCTTCAGCCTTGTAATTCAGTGTATTTTTTGTAAAATATAATTTCCAATTCAGTGCAAATACAGTAAGTGTTGCTTCACAATGTAGATTTATTAGAAAAGTTAACGGTATTATTCTTTACAACACAATGTAATGTTTAACAATATCAGAATCTATTTTCTAATAATAATAATTTCAAATAAGAGTTCACAAATATCCAAACCTTAAAATAAAATAATGAAGTAAAATATAAAATAAAAAGAAATAAAGAATTTAAATTATATTAATGAATATATTTAATATTTCATTTAACATTCTACTGTATTCCCTTGTAGTCGTGGGCTTTGTATATTTGCTATCCTTATTCCAATGATAAAAGGCATAATGGATCAATACACACACACACACACACACACACACACACACACACACACACACACTCTTTCACTGAATGAGAATGTAAAAGATTGATCGAACACGTTGTAATGCCGAATAATCTGGCATCATTGATTATCTCAGGGCATGTTATGGTATAGAGCAAGTCTACACCATACTCTTCATTAATATTAATTGTAGTTATTATAATATTCACTCAATAAGCACTGCTACCTGCCTACTCTGGACTTCTGGGCTCATGGCCGGTGCTTAGTAATGACTCTTCATTGTCATCACAGCAAACTGGACTAGTGGCTGCAGCTGCGGAGCTACAACAAAAAGTTTGATTCATAAACACAAACATGTTGTATTATGTTTTGTACAAATGCTAGCATCTTGCACTGCTCCTGACTAGCTTAGCTTACCAGTCTCATCGTCTTCATTTGGCATTTCACTCTCGCTGGTTTTAATGAAAAAGTTGCTCAGTTTAGCACATCTGGCCACGTTATTTTCTAGAGCTTTCCCTTTTTGCGCTATTATCCGTTTTTATAGTTTCTTTTAGCTCGCGGTCGCATCCTCTGACGAGCACCGCTGACTGAAGGTGACAATTTGTTTTTGTTATTTAGCTGGCAAGGTGCCGTAAATACCAGGCTGCACTCTGCGAGTGGGCGAAACGTGATGTACTCAAATCTAGGTAAAATTAAGGGCCTATTTTATAAAAATAATGCGCACCAGGAATGTTTTTAGGGGTAATTTAAGGTAAATTTGAGTACATCACATTTCGTAGTGTTTATTACAATACTCTGAAGTTTAGCCATTCAACAGTTTGCTAATCTCCATCAACACTAGCAGAGCTCTACTTGAACTTTTTTTTAGTAACTTAGCTAGTGCTATGGAGGTCGATAATTTTGTAGCACAATCCACAAAATATCTAGCCTTAGTATGTAGTTACAAACCCCACATCTGTAGGCTACACCCTAGAAAACATTTTAATTACGGTGTTAAGCTGCTAAATTATCCATAACACCGACTAATTTTTTGAAGCACATGCTACGTAGCACTGTACAGCCCTCACTTAGCTAGCTAACATTAACTTAGCTAGCTAGCTAGTCCGTGAACATGGTTAAAATGAAATTAGCTATTAAGTTAAAAGCACCAAACTTACTTACTTTAAATATAGACACTAGGCGATCTTGATTCAACTCTGTGCTGGATATTGACAAGCGTTTCACCTCTCGGTGAATGCTGAATGTTTTTGGATATTCGACTTCCAACACGTCGTCCGTTCTCATATGGTCGTCTTTAGGTCTGGGTGGCTGCTCGCTGCTGTGCTCGAGTGGGGGGCGGGGCAGGGCGTAGCTAGGAGGAACGAGGGAGAGAATATCATTGCAGTATTGAATAATTGGAGCCCAGACGCAATTTTGTAATTTTCTAAATTTCTGATCCTCTGAATAAAAACAGAAAACTGGAAAAACAGTCTAAAGATCCAATTTTTTAATTTGTCAAAGCGGAAAAAAATGAAAAATTGGATATTTGAACCCATTTTTCTGTTTTTTCCAAATATCCGTTTGTGCTTAGAAAATTGAACTGATAAGCGTTACACGGACCTGCAAGGAACAATACATAAATAAAAAGAGTGGGCTGTGAGTTCAGGCAGCCTAGGGACATCATCCATGATTTTCAACTTTGATTTCAAACCAGTGCCTGCCATGACTGAACACCGGTCCTCGCCCAAAAAAACAGACCGGCCTGAGTCCTAATGAACACTTCAGCATATACTGAAAAGGCATAAAGTTTTATGTTTTAATGCTTCCTCATTTTTTAATTTCACAGGATTTTAAAGCCAGCAAATTTACACTAATTATGCTTTTATGTTTATCTGATTATAGAGTTGTGTTTAGGGCTGCAGCTATCGATTATTTTAGTAATCGAGTATTCTACCGATTATTCCATCGATTAATCGAGTAATCGGATAAGAAATACTTAGTAAGAAATACTTAGTAAACAGCTATAGTAAATATTTATTATTGCTGTTTACTAAAAAAAAAGGAAACCTGTCTTTTGTATATATACTTTTGTATATCCTTTTTTAGAAAAAGCAACATTTTTTATTGCCAAATTCCAAGACCCTTAAAAAAATGTTAATATTTTTCACCCCCTTCCCCTTCTTGCCTCTGGCTTTTTGCACTGGATATGCAAAAGAGCTGTTCACTAACCAGAGGGTAAATGTGACGGTACAAAGCTTACAGCAGGGCTATTCAACTACACTGTTCTGGGGGACACATTTTAAGAAGGCTAATACTGAGTGAGGAGAAAGAATAAAGAATGCAGACATCACCGGCATGATGACGTCATTCACGTGCATATTAAGTAGCCATGCTGGGGGGAGGAGCCGGTTTGTCTCCAGCAGCTAAGTTAGCAGCTAAGCTAAGTTAGACTACAAACCAATGCTTTCGTTTTAGCTTGTTGGTAAAACATCGCTATTTGCAGAGTAGCATCCTGTAGGCTAGTTGTGTAAAACAGCGCGGTGGACGAGAGCAGCAGTTAGCTACCTTGTGTCGGGTTCGCTCCGTGGAATGGATGAGTAGACTGGATGTTTTCTACAAAGATGATGTAGTAGCATGTTTGCAGCTTAAAATGATCCCAAACTTTCTGTCGTTTTCTCTCGCCTGTCTCTTGTCTTAGACCCTATTTTCGTCTTCCTTCATTTATAATCTGGGCCGTCAGTCTTGTGTCCACAGAAGCGTCAACGTGTTGTGCGCTAGTAATAATCCTCCGTGCGGAAACACAGTGAGCCGTACAACCTTAATTACGTTGATTTAATGAAGCTTAGAGGCAAAGAATTTTGCTTCGAGGATTTTTTGTAATCGAATTATTCGAGTTATTCAAGGAATCGTTTCAGCCCTAGTTGTGTTCAAGCATACGTTGACCCGATGTAACTCCAGATATTAAGTAATAGTTTTGGAAAATGTACTTTCTTGCTAAGATTTAGATAAGAAGACTGATATCTCTCACAGTTTTGCACACTTAATTATTAATGGTAGAGCCAGGAAAGGCCTAGCATAGCATAGCGAAATGATTAGCTTGGCTCGGTTCGAACTTCCAGCACATCTAAATGCTCACTAATCAACACATTAAATATTGTTTGTTTAATTCATACATACACAAAAATGTTAAAAACACTGATTTGTGGTTTTCCAGGTTACTGTGCCATTCCTCAATACATATAAGCTGTAGTTTGCTCAATACTTTACAGACAACTTAGTCGATTAAGCTAGCTTTGTCAAGCAAGAACTAGAATCTCTTAATCATTGCAGTGACATTGAATGTATGACGCTGAGGGGTGGATTTGCTCTGATTTAATTTTATTAGGATCAGTTTACCGACTAACCGAAGACCTGCATCTAATTCAACCTTTACCATCTGTAACCTGAAGTCTGTGATTAGTGGAGGTTGTTGACAGCAGCATGAAGCCAGAAAAGGCGCGTTACTTTGAAGGCCAAATCCAGGAAACAATGTCCTTTTAAACTAAAAGCTATTTCTTTGTTATATTCCAGAATGTTCTCGATTACTAACATTATTATGGATGACTAATCCTCTTACCCCTCAGCTTGCAGACTCGCCTGCTGTACTGCTTTGGTTTCATAACTAATTCAGCCATATCAAAACATAATTTATGTTGAAATCCACGAGAGGGGAATTTACTTAATTTATTTTATTTAAGTATGATAGTTTGGACAAAAAGACACACTTACAATCACATTTACTTTTAGCTGTTTACTGCATTGTTAGGCTGATTACAATCATCATAGCATTATTTTCAAGACTGGAACAATTCCAGATCTCGTGTTTATAACTCACTTGAAACTGTGCATGGTGTTGATTGAAATTAACACTCACTTTCTGCCTTTCCAGGGCTGGATGAATGAGATACATGATTACGACCCAGAAACCTACCATCCAGCTCTGACTCACTCTGTGTTTGCTGCCCTGGAGGGCTCTTGTCTCCGTCTGGACTCCCCGCGTAACAACATCAGCCGCAGGGCCACGTATGATGAGAGAGTTCAGGAGACCACCTTCGTCAAGTCACGCTCCTTTCAGCTCGCAAAGAGCAAAGTATGATGACTAAGTAACTGTGTTATGGGAACATTTGTTCTGTATTTGAGGCTGTTTTAAAAAAAATTGGGATCTACAAAAGAAAGTGAAGGTCTGATATATTTTGATGTTCTGGGGAAGTTCTGATGGTGTACGTAGGGCAGCGCTGCAGTAAACTTAGTCTAACTTTATGTATCATTCACTGTCTTACTAATGAATGAATAGGATTTACTACAGGGCCTGAAATTGCTAGTAGTACCTGAGAGACAATAAACAAATATAGCGAAAAGCATATTTGAAATCAAGTTTAATGGCAAGAAACAGTTAAATCAATTTCTAATGTTGGTTCAGCTCTTTAGAATTCATTTCATGAATCTGACTGCATTGCTCATTTAACGGTTGCCTTTCGCTTTGACACAAAACAAAAACTCCGCCACTGTTCCCCAAAGGTATTCCTGCTGCCATCTGTGTTGGCTCGGAAGCGGATGTGGAACCCAAAGTATCCCATCTGCATCCAACTGGCTGGGACAGAGAACTGTCAGGAGGATGAGGGAGGAAGGTCGGAGGAGAGTCGGGGCAAGGAGCCGGGCGCTGAACTGGCAAGTCCACAACAAAGTTCCTCCAAACACGTCCATGACCTTCCCACCACTCTTTACCTCTTCGGCCGCACAGGAAGAGAGAAAGAAGAGTGGTTTCGTCACTTCCTGTTTGCATCTGTGGAGACAGAGAGGGAAAAGGAGAGGGACAGACAGAAGCCTGGCAGATGTGTGTCCAGATTGGGTACGAGAAATGTTAATAATACATTAGAGAAGAGAGGGCTTCCAGATAAGGCATCTATACAAATGCTATATATGTGTGGATTATGGATTACATGCTCCAATTCTTTGCATTTCAAAGCCAATCCCTTTCAAAAGAACATGCAGATCTCATAGTTGTTTCATGACATGACAGGGCTAAGGCATCAGAAAAAAACAGCTTTGTTTTTACTGTATTTTGTAGAAAATTACTAACATATATATATATATATATATATAACCCCCTTGTGATTTTTAATTTCTAATGCAAATCTGACATTTGATCTGGCATCTGTCACACCTCCTTATGACGTCGCCACACTCTTGTTTATGGCATTGGTTAGAAGTAGTACTATATTAAAAAAAAAATAAAGTTGCTGCGTCACATTCTTGGGAATTGCTGGTGATTGATAAAAGTGGTTTAGTGATTTTAAGGATTTTAGTTTGACATATTACCTATATTTGTTTCCTTTTTTTTGCAGAGTTAGAGGAGAGGATTGATACCATAATGTCATGTGGATTAAGTATTAAGTAGGAAGAGCGGGTTAGCTTAGCTTAGCATAAAGACTGTAAATAGGGGGAATCAGATGGCCAGAAGTAACAAGCTCACATAGTACATTTTGTATAATTTCCACAGCATTAATTCACCATACCAACATCAGAGACATTTTATACTTACCACTCTGCTGCGCTTAGCTTCTCTTTTTTAACAGAAATATTTTCATTTGAAACTTAACACGTTCCTCACATTAAAAGTGTACCTATGAAAAGAATGCTGCAAGACTTTTAATGTGAAAATTAAAGCTTCATTCATAGTAGCCTAACATTGTTCAGGTGAAACCAAAGTGGAACGCCATGACTCTTGCTGTGCTGATGGAATGAACTTATTTTCTGTGAATGGTCATTATAACCATAACCAACAATGCTGCCTGTGTTCTCCCAGGTGACCCAGCATTGGCACAGAGCGTTAATGCCCAAGGTAATGTCCCAAGCAGCAGAGGCTCCAGCGGAGTGGACAGCTGTGAGGACGACGCACCCTTCACACCTCCAGTCCCCTGCATCCATGCAGCTCCTGTCAGTCAGACTTCCAGTAGCACCGGAGGCCTTTCCCTGCTAGACTACCCCGGATACATGGCTCGCCTCCTGGCCACAGAGGAGTTCACCCCCCTCTCCAGATCTGGAGCCAGCAGCACAGCAACAAGCCCCAC
>NC_135875.1:17038659-17073659 GCF_031162955.1 Sander vitreus | reverse complement strand
AATAAAACAGATATTAAAGTGTACTCCGTTCTGCTGCTTTCCGTATTCTGCGCCAGTTGATATCGCGATTAAAAACGATAGATTGTGCAGCCCTAATGTAATGTGTAATCACCCAAATCCAAACCGTTTACAAGCAACAAGAAAACAACGAGAGATGTTGCACTGACCTTCCTCATACATGCCTCGCCCGCTTCCTGCAGTTCATTGTTGGTGGAGTTGAGGGCTTTAAACAGGGCAGCAATGATCTTTTCTCTGGACTGTGGCAAGTAGTTACAAGCTGCAAGGGCATCTAAACAAGAAATAAAGTAACATTCAACACAAGAGATGATCAAGTCGATACCATAATCCAAACAGAAGTCAAATTATTTAAATACTTGAAGTAGTCATTTTAGTATGATAGCTATTAATTCCTTTCACACACACTGGTAAAACCAAGATAAAGTCACAAAATATGGTCAGCAATAATTATCAAAACAGTCTCTGCTAACATGACAGTAGTAAGACCATTAACTTATAATACAATCTGTCGTATTAGGTTTCACAAAAACACAAAAGACGATTAAGCACCAACTGCAAAAATTCAACAATACAGGGGACCAATATTAAGTTGAGCAGGTTCTACTCACTGAGAGCAGCGATGCGGAGGGGAACCAGCGATGGAAGGCTCTTATAACAGGGCAGCTTCATCAGAGCAGCATCCTCTGCCTCACACAGGTTCAACAGCTAGAAGGGGGGGGGGCAAAGGTCAGCGGTCAATAATCAGCTAAAAGTAGTGATATAAGACATTTATGTTTAATAGAGTCAACTGTTTGTAAAATGTTTAAGCCAGATGCACACACATTTCTCATTTTATATATTTTGTGAAAATATGCTAAATCTAAGCCTGAGATGCCCTTGCACCACATTACATTGTGCCAAAGTATGTCACTTAAATATAGTTTAAATATGGAGAAAAAAAAAGAGCTATATAGAAATAGCATAGTATAAAAATTAAAAAGAAACATTTAGGAAAAGTACATTTGATTAACGTCAGTGACTTTCATACCTCTGTGTAGAAGACCTTGTGCTCCATGACATTGAGGTCCATCGTGAAGAGGCGGGGCTGCAGGGTGGTGCAGAAGGTGTTGCCCTCCATCAGGCCGATCTGGGCGTTGGCAGGCTGATGGCGGAGCAGGTGTTTCTTGGGGGGAACCATATCTTGCAACACCTGAAATAAGGAAACCCCAAGAAAACCATCAATTAATGCGAATTAAAAGACAGACAGTCTGTATTTCACACTCAGGTTTTGTTTTAAAAAGGAGAAATTCTCAGAAGGCATCAATCCAGAGTGATCAAACACACTTTAAGCTGAAATGCTTTTTACATAGAAAAAGTCTTGTCTAGCATAACATTTATAGGAAACTTTACAGTCCTTGGTTTCACCTCTTTGTGTGGTTCCATGATGACGGTTACACTCTTGCCGGTGACCTGGGCTAGCACCTGCAGGGAGTGCATGGCCTGCTTTCTGACGGTTGAGTTGGGGGAGGTGACCTCTCGGACCAGGTCATGCGTGACCATATGGAAAGACTTGTCCTGGGCAGCCAGAAGCTCCTCAGTCTTTTCTTCATCTTTCAGTGGAGTGGCACAGCGCACAAGCAACTGCTCCAGGGTGGTCTTAGCCATGGCTACTGCTCCATTTGACACCTTATTGCAAAAATCAATACGTTTGTAAGTACAATGCCACTGCAGTAAGTGGTGCAACAAAAGAGGAAAGTTACAAATTGTTACATCGCACCTGCTGCAAGACATCATGTGAACAGAAAAGTCGACAACAAACGCAGGTAAGTCTTTGTTCTCAACACCTAATCAATAAACCGAGGTGTCACTTCTACAAATGTTTTGCTAAATTATTAAAATAAATAATATATATAATATAATAATATATAAATAAATACAATTATTATAGATTATTCAGTAATGTCCTCTAACCTCTCCTGTGAGGTCCATCATGACAAAGAGCAGGGCCTTGAGAAAGGTGAGCTGGTTCTGTAGCACCCAGATCAGGGGCAGTCTCTCCATTAGGAACTTAATGGACACCACGCCGCCGAGCTTGGCATACCAGGCCTGCTCATAGCAGCAGGCGCACAGTCGCTCCACAATGTAGGAGAACAGGGGCAGCTGGCATGCCTGAAGATGTAGACAAGACCCCAGGATGATTAACTTATTCCCATTTAAAAACAATCACATATAAAAACATACATCAAACACATAAAATAGTGATTATAAAATGGCAAAAAAAGGTGCAACAGATGTTCACTTCAAACTTCAATATGTAAATGCAATAATCAGTTTGTCAGAATAACGTTTTCTGGGTTGATCTAGCACAAGATTGAGAGTAAAATATTTCCTAAGTTATATTAATGTCCAGCACAGGAACACATAAGCAATTGGCACATAAGTGCCAATGTCTTCATTACATTTACAAATAACTGAATCCTCCAACACTCTCCTTCCAGAGACATACCCTCTCCTTGGAGCCAAGAATGATGCTGGCGACATCGAAAATGACAGCCAGGGCCACTTCTCCAATCTTACACAGCTCCTTCTCCTCGTAGGCCATGCAGATAGCTATGGCATCAATCAGAACCAGCGGATCCATGCCCTTTGAGCCGTTCTCCTCACTGTGGAACATGGCTGTGCTTGGCTGGCTGCCCAGCTGGTAGCTCGGCAGCAGGAACGGACCTGGGATCACGGGGGAGGACAAGTGGAAAGGAAGCATGTTTAATGTGAAATATATGAATCGTAGTATCGATTAAAAGATTTTACAACTATGTGTTACAGTGCAAGTAACTCATAAATTTCTATTATTCTTTTATTTTGTGTCAAATACAAAATGAAAAAGCCAGAATGTTAATAAAACCAGAGAAAGGACAAAATTGGAAAGTGACTGATATTCTTGTGCAGGTGGGAAACAATGCCAATACCAGTGCAAAACAGAAAGCTAATATTAGATGTAGAGAATAGCAAGAGCACCAGTCCCTCACCACACTGCTGAGCCACAGCGACCATGGTATAATGGCGAATCAGGCTGGCCACGAAGGGCAGCGCACTGGGCCTCAGGTCCTTTATCACAGCAGACATGAATGCCCCAGTCAGGGCCTGTTCAAAAGTTCTGCGGGCAGGCGTGTCTTGTGCTTTGTAGCGGTGAGAGATGATGACATTGGGGATCCACTTCTCAGCGAAGCTAATGGGGAGACAACCACAGGAGGATTACATATTAACATGGACGAAATAATAATAATATGTGGCAGTGCCACTGAAACCTTCTTTAAGTGGTTTGTGTTCAGCCCATTGGCAAAATATTTCAAAGATCCATGTCCATCGCCTGTCTGCAGTCCGTAAATCTGTAACTCAGATTTTCTCTGTCCTTAAACTTTCTCTCTTCTCTGAGCTCCTTCTGTCTGTCTATTCCTACGCCTCCCTCTTTGTCCCCTGGTGGTATTTTTTGTTATTTACTGCAGCTGAAGGCAACTGGGCCTTGGTGTGATTGAGCAGCTGTTTTCTCCATGCTTGAGCTTGTGTTTTATAATGCCACACGCCAGAGGCAGGCCTGATGGATCGCTTCATTTCATTATTGCCATTTAAAAGACTGCTCTTTGGAGGAGGAGAGAGAAGAAGTGGAGGGGGAGGGAGGGTGGGGTGATAGGAGCCAAGGAAGCAGGAGAGAGTAAGGGGCGGGATGGCTGACAGAAAGTCAGATAGATTGCCCTTCATTCATCCAGGGGCCTGCCACTCCAACACTGCTGTGTTGTCCCCAGTTGGCATTTCATTATTTGCTCTATGGGTTTTTTTTTTTCCTTTTAAAACTGAAAGGGTATATTTACAGTCACAAATACTGAGGCAAAGACCGATGAAGAAGTTGAAGGGAAAAAAATCTTTAAAGAGATTGAACACTGCAAATCCAGACATCTTACAAGAGGAGGGGGCACGCGCAGCCCCCCTGATCATAACTGACACACTTCATTATCCCCGCAGAAATGGGCACACAGACATATTCATGTGCATGTGTGTGTTAGTGCATAATGACAGGAGAGTGTAAGGGGCATGGTGTAGCAAAAACAGACAGGGGAAAGTCAATAAGCCCCTGCCGGGGATCAATGATGGTAATGTGACTAACCCACCTAACAACCAACCCCCCTTCCTGTTTGTCTGTTCATGTATGTGTCTCTGCCTCGCAGTGAAGCCTGCCAGGGTGTGGGGGGCCTGCGAGTGCGTAATTAGCAACTCCCGCTCTCGAGATGGAATTGATGAGGCAGTGTGTGGTGGGGAGGGTGGTGAAGACGTGATGTGAGAGAATAAAAGGAGGGCATGTCAGCAGGTGGCGGGATAGGGGTGGAGGCAAGATGATACACACAGAGCTGGTGTGGTGAGTATGCTTAGGAGAGGGTAGACAGGAATGGTGGGTTAAGCAGTGGGCAGGGTTGGAGATCAAGGTCAAGTTGAGTCAAGTAAAAGTTAAAGAGGGGGATGATTGATCAGAGCCTTGGTTGTGTATGGACTCAAACGTAGGGCTGGGTATCGTTCAAAACGTCTCGATATCGGTACCAATAACAATACTGTGACATTGATACCGGTTTTTGAACTATACTTATTTTTTTATGTACCAATTTTATAAAATACATTTTAAGAAAAAGAAGTTACAACATTGTTCACCTGTGACACACATTGTAGTCAAGCCTCTCAAAATACAACAGTAACACGTGTGAGCCCCATCTCTGTGCATAACGTTGTTTTTTCCTGCATGCCTCTTCGACATGTAACGTTAGACAGCCAATCACAAGCACTATAAGATCTTGATTCAAACATGCTGCATGCTTATTGGCTCACTTACGCTGATGAGATTTACTCAAATGGTATTGAAATTCGGTATTGAATGACGAGACATTTTTCGATACTCGATACTAACAATGTTTGTAGAGAAATTCAATGTCAACGACGTTCCTTAAAATATATTTAAAAAATTGTCTAACACATCTATAATCTAGCATTGATTACTGCATTACAACTGAAATAATATTAATTAATTCTAAATGAATACCACATTAACCACAACATCTAGGCGTAAGCCACAGTCAAAATCAAACCCAGATTGTTTACTTACTTGGGATGAGACAGAAGCTGGTAGAGAGCGTGCTTGTTGTCATCCAGACTGGTCATGGCCACCAGGAAACACTTAATGACCTCCCAGGCCTGTCGTCTGTAGTAGGGCTCTGTGTTGGCACTCTTCAGACAGTCTAGAGCGGTCTCTATCGCCTTGAAAGGAATATACCAGACAAATCTTACTTTAAAATCGTCACCATTTTATATTCTGAAAACACAAGTTACTATGTTGCAAAATGGCAATATTCCATATTATTAATATGGGAATTAAAATGCGATATGCAACTATACGTGCGATTAATTTGCTGGAAGTAACACAGGGTGCCATCTGGCCGAGCAAAGGTCATTATGATTTCTGCATTATGGGCTGACAAGCCACAGCAGCCAGGCACTTAAAAAGGGAGAAAATGAACTAATTAATGCCACTCAGAACAGAGAGGAGAAGATGAGTAAGATGCAAGAATAGAGGGAGGGTGAGCGGAGAGATGACGGCACAGCAGAATTGAATTGTAGACCTGTCAGTGTATATGAGGATATTTCTGTCAGGACTGAGACTCTGACAAGTACAATATTACTTTAGATATGAAATTGAAGGGAAAATTAAGACAACGCAAATTTGCAGAAAAGACAGCTTTGTACTCAAGTCTTTTAAGAGTACAGACCTAATAAAAACATTTTTCAGATGTGGTCAGTAAAAACAATATTCAAAAGGTAAAAATGGAATTGGAAAAAGAGCTTCAAAAGGCAAACAAAGCAGAAGGAATTCAGAAATGCTGCTGAAATCCCTTTTGATTGTTTTACTCGTACAACCTTGAAGAGATTCAAGTTATTCAAATAACTGTTATCTGATCTCTCTGTTTTACCTTACAGCACTTTAAACTGCCTCTCCCTCAATGTGCCAACTATCCATATGGCTGTATCATGAGCCTGCTAGAGATTCATGCCGTCGGCCTGTGCGGCAAGTGAGTGTGTGTGCTGCCTGCGCCCATGATGATGGCAAACACACAGATGGATAGCAAGAAAGAAGGAGCAGCCATTAGTGAGAGTAAATAATGCCGTCATGGTGGCCCAGACTAGATTGATGATTACTGACTGGGGATGAGGAGGAGAAACAGGAGATGAATTTAATTACCTGGAGGACACACACACACACACACATCTCCTCACTCTCTCTCTCACAGACACACAAAGCCCTGACAAGGATATATTGCTCTCAGTGGAGCACAATAATTAGGAATATCAAGCTCTTTCACGTTTAATTATTTATTTCTAAAACTGAAATACAAAGGTAAAAAGGGAGACTGATTTCAGGAAATGTACCTTCCTCCTCAGAGATCTGCAAACAACTTAAAGCGGAGAACATAATGCAAGCATTCACTGCCAATGATGTGGTCTTACCTTCTCCATGGGTAGCTGTATGGAAGCCTTGCAGTCAGTGAATTCGGCCTTGATGCTAGGTCCCTGGACCTCAGTCACCACATAATGCAGCCTCTGAGACTCCTTCAGCATCTTCCTGTTGCTGCCACCGAACTTTCCCAACACCCGGTAGGCTACATGAGAGATGCTCTCAGCCGGGTTACGGAGGGTACGCCACAAGGCCTGCAGCAAAGGAAGAGAAGGAGCCAAATTTTAAGCTGTAGTGTTGACAGGAAATAACAGAAGAAGGGAATTATACTGTATGACTTAAAAGGACAGATCACTGTCAAAACTGTGATGACAAATTACAATCATTACTGCTACACTAAACTAAACAACAAAATGCTGGGAAGGCTAAAAAGTCGCTGTATGTTATAAGCTACTATATATTGATAGCAATGAAGTCATAATTCAACTAAAACCACATCTATTTATTTGGCTCTATTTTTACCAATGCTGAGCTAGCGGAATGAAAAACATGACTTGGTGTTGCGGGCAGGAATCACCCTACACAGTTCAGCAGTATCGTGCTGAAGAGGTGTGTGGCGCGTTATTATGGATCCCACGTAACTTCTAGGTAAGTCCCGCCCTACGAAGCAGCCCGATTGGTTGGGTTTAGGCAATGACCTCGAGTAGTTAAGGTTAGGATAGCCGACTGGTCAGGGGATAGGACCTGAAGAAATCGGGTTCCGTTACCTTGCGCAAGCATGGATGCCAGGCCAATAGGAGCGTGTGAATGCTATTCAAGAGCGGGTCTTGCCTAGAAGTTGCGTGGGTTCCATAATTACACGTGTGTGACTGATCCTGGTTGAGTGCATGGTCTGCAGATATAGCCAGATCCTCTGTTGACCACTAAAGGGCAGATGTGCTAACTGATATTGAGAGAATGGTCTAATGATTGGATACACTTTAAAACAGTTACTTGTAGGATCCAAATGTGGGATGCCGGGCAGCTCAGTAAAAATGGCATTGGGCATGATGATAAGAACAACCCCCCCACCTGCATGAGCTCGGCCCTGACAGGCTGAATGTGGTCGTAGAGGAAGTCAGGCTGAAGGTTGTCCACACACAGCTCCAGGGTGCGAAGGCCCTGGCTGACCAGAGTCTGAGAGCCATTGAGGGCAGACACCAGCGGATCCATGAGCATGGGTAAGTACGGCAGCAAGGAGCTCAGACGCACTGGCACCGTCAAACACAACTCCACAAATAGATCCTTCATGTGCTGTTTGTGAAGGCCACTCTGCAGCATGTTCAGACCTAATAGCATGGAAAGGGGAGATTGGAAAAAGGTGGGGTGTACTTTTGCACATTCAAATACGACTCATCTTCAATTCAGAGTAATGGTGTGTGAGACTTTACCTTGCAGCAGGTTAGGTAGAAGGGGTAGGAACTCCTGGTAGAGCAGATCATGACTGCCTCCACCAATGGAGCGGAAGAGAGCCCGGAGAAGCAGGAAGTAGTTGTAGGGTTCCTTAGCTGATTGGGCCAGCTCCATGGAGCTGTTCACAATCTTGTGGAGGTGTGGCTGAGGAAATAGGGACAGCATTATTAATCAAAAGTGACAAAGATAAAAAAAAAACAAACAAAAACATCATGTCTGACAAAAACATCCACTTACCTTGAGCATCTGCTCATTTTCAGCAGCAAACAGTGACACAGAGCCAAATACTAGTTTGAAGAGTTTGAGGTAAAGGTTTGAGAGCTCAACATTGGAGCCCATCTCTGGTAGTCTCTCAAGAAGATACTCTACTAGGATGGTGGCAAATAGAGCAGACGTTGACAAGTTGGCCAGGAAAGAATTTGCCACAATCTGGGAAACAGAAATACAAGAAAAGACCTGAGCACAAGTGATAAATTAAGACGGAAGACCTTATTATCTCAATTGTTACATATTGACTTGTATTAATTGTGAGAAAAAACATATTACCTGGGATACAAAACTAATTCACACATTGTTTATATAGGAGATAGCATGTACCTGCAGTGCGTAGTTCTTCGAGATCCTCTCCACCATGTACGGCACAGTTGTCTGAAAAATCTCCTTGAATGTGAGGGGGTTCATCATGGTGAAGACCCCGGCAAAGTGCTCCAGAACTTCCTTCTCCTCCTTCATGCGTACAGTCTGACAGTTGGCCACCCTGATGTACGTCTGCTGGTTATTGGCAACCTGAACCTGGTCAGGAGAAACATCAGCTGTTTCACTGGGCTGCTGTTTAAATCATTCTATTTCTGAGAGCCATGTCTTACTGACATATGCTTATTTGTTAAAGTGTAACTCTCGCCAAAATGCAACCTAGGGTGTTTTTGTGAATGTACCTCGAGTCAAACTTTCGTTTAAAAGCATAATTTGGACGGAAACGCCACTTTTAAGATTTACTGTATTTTCGGTCAAACGGCCTTTTGAATGGGAGTCCTAGGGACTCTGCTATGATAGCATCAAAATCGCTATTTTTAAACACTAAGAAGGCTCGACACAACATGAAACTTTGCTCGAAGTATCACCGGGGGCTTTACACATGAACTCCAGCATTGAGAACATTGTTTTTGTACACACAGTTTACTAAAAAGAAAGGTTTTGAACAACTCACTGTAGCTGTTGTTGTTTCTGGCAGACGCCACTTTGTCAATCAAAAATAGTCGATCTCCGAATGCAACATAACAGGGAGGCGAGTAAAGATGGAAAGCTCCTAAAGCTTAGTTCCATATAAATGCACGGATAATTCGTTGTTTTGTCGTTAGTGAAAAACAATATTGACCTTGTAGTTGAAAAAGGAGCCTCATATAAGAATGACATTTCCTCCTATGGAGTCCGTTCATTCGCATTTGGAGACTGACACGTTTTGACTGGCGAGATGGTAGCGCCCGGAAACAACAACTGCTAAAGTAAGTTGTTCAAAACCTTTTTTAGTAAACTCTGTGTACACAAACAATGTTCTCAATGCTGGAGTTCATGTGTAGAGCCCCTGGTGATACTTTGAGCAAAGTTTCATGTTGTGTCGAGCCTTCTTAGTGTTTTAAAAATAGAGATTTTGATGCTATCTTAGCAGTGCCCCTAGCACTCCCATTCAAAAGGCCGTTTGACCGAAAAACAAAAATACAGTAAAATCTTAAAAGTGGCGTTTCCGTCCTAATTATGCTTTTAAACAAAAGTTTGACTCGGGTACATTCACAAAAAAACACTAGGTTGCATTTTGGCGAGAGTTACACTTTCAATTCCACAGAATCTTTATATAGGCAAACATTTTTTTTTTTTTTTTTTGGTGTTTCTATCATTACACCAATGAAAATAGTGATGGTAAAGTCAAGATCTTTGGCTGTACCTGGTAGATGTCCAAGGCCTGCATGGCGTATTTTACCAGCTTAATGTAGATCTGTGTCTCCTTTGGCTGAAGCTGCTTGTTAGGAATGAATTGAGCCTCTGGGAAAACGTTTAAAAAATAAAAACAGGAATTAGTGCATGTAGGTAAATCCAAATTTCATAAAACAATCATCAATGGATGTGCATTTATATGCCATGCCTGTGTCATCTCACCTCCTGGGGCCTTGCAAGAGGTGATGCCCCAAGTAATTGTCTTTACGCCACACACCAGAGTCTTGACTAAGCTGCGGCAGTCAGACACCTGAAAGGTCTGCTTGTCTTCCTTCTCACCAGTTCGGTCAAAGGACGTTGTTGGGGGTGGAGGCGGCGCGGCAACGGGCGTAGGAGGAGCGGGAGGTGGAAGGGCAGGGGTGGTGGATGGGGTGGGTGTGGCTGGTACCCCGGGTAACACCCCTGGGTCGACCACACCCATCTCTGACTGAGGCTTGCACTTTTTGAAGATGGAGACAAGCTGGTACCGTGCAATGGTGTGAAACTTCAGCACAAACACCTGATTTATAGGAGAGTGAGAGAGAAGGAAAATTGACTCAACATTTTTTTTATGAATGTTTATGTAATATATATCAGTGTCTTGTCTACTGATCCAAGCTCTGGGCTGCCTACCTCCAGCATCCTCATCAGGATGTCTCGTCCGTTGCCGTTCTCTTGCTCCGACTTTGACCGGATGCAGTCGACCAGGTTGAGCAGCAGCTTGCAGGACATGGTCTGGATGTTACTGGGAAGTGACTCGTCGTCAATGTTCTTGGCGAAGAGCTGCACAGCTAGGGATAAATCTGTCAGGGGCAAGTTCTGACGGACGTGGTGCACCAGGTCTGCTAGTGTGCTGTAGGCCAAGGGTCTGGAAAGTAATGGAAACATGTAACAATGACATTTGGAGCGGAACTATAATTATATTTCATAACTAAATAGTAGTGAAAATTGAAAAACGGTGTGCTCCAAGTGAGCTGGCAGAAAAAGTAGGAGTCAGGAAAGTAGAAGACAGGAAAAGTTTAACAGATATGGAAAGTAGCTTTGGGATGCAGTTGGCACTGCGAGGGAGATATGGAGGAGAAAGGGAGAGAGAAAGTGAGCTAATGAGTGACACTGGTAGTCCTGCCAGGTCTCAGCTAACTGCCTTGTTTCCTATGTAGTACTAATGTGAAATGACAGCTATTTTGTTGATGAGGTGAGCTAGTTTGGCATTCTGAAGAGGGTCAAC
The DNA here is from genome assembly GCF_031162955.1 of Sander vitreus. NCBI lineage: Eukaryota > Metazoa > Chordata > Actinopteri > Perciformes > Percidae > Sander > Sander vitreus. The sequence goes on along the minus strand of NC_135875.1, from coordinate 17,062,527 downwards.
AAGGTGGGGATGTGTGCGCAGCATGCCCTCGTGAGATGCAGGTATACATGACAACTTGACAGTGCGATCTGTGCTGCAGCGTTGGAGTTAGCTTCCCTGGGAATTTCGGCAGCAGAGAACTGCCTGATTAATATGCTAGGACTTCTTAACATGCACCTGGCTGAGCCGTCAACCACAAGAGAGAAAGGGTACTGACACAAAGGAGATCAAATGATGGTGAGCACGCACAAAACTCACCTAAGAGTCTCCCGAGCGGTGTAACCAGAACCGATCAGGATGGATTCATCGAAAAGTTTGTCCATACAAGGTATAAACTCTGAAACAAAACAGGATAATTTTATATTATATGACACATAATATGGATATTTTCCTATGTGTATCCGACTGAATATGCAGATCTACGTAAGGTGAATTCATTCATATATATATATATATATATATATATATATATATATATATATATATATATATATATATATATATATATATATATATATATATATATATATACATACACACCAAATAAATTCTATTTTGATATGCTTGTGTTTTGTATGTTATTTCAGTGTTATTTTAATTTGTTTAGATGTATTTGTATACATATATTTATGTTGATTTGCTCGGCTATATAAGACCTTATGAATATTTTAACCCCTTGTAAAGGAAAAAATGACAACCTATGTTGAAATATGTTTTTGATGTACAGGGGGCAATGAGAAATAACCAAATAAAGAATAATAAAAAAAATGTTTGTTATGTTTGTTTTATTAAAATGTAATAATAACTGCCACTGTCCCTTCCCCTGCTTTGGCAGGCAGAGAACTGTCCCTAAAACACCTAGTTATAGTTTTCTGCAACTCTACAATGTCAAATCTCTTGCAGAAAATGTGCCGAATCACTGGCAATGGTTTGAGCCATAGAAGCAACTCACGGTATAATGCAGAAGATCATTCGAAATGTGTATCGTTCAATATTTCACTGATGGGTGGTTGAGCTTTTATTCCATTTTATTCAGTCTCTCTTTTCACCGCTCAGTCACCAAATCAAAATGAGGTATAAGCCACAGTTTGACAGCTAAGAACTAGAATTACTACCTCGCGGTTGTATGCCTCCGCCAATCAGTCAAGTTGCAATTAAAGCCATGTTTGTCCTCACTCATATAATATATGTAGTGAGAACTTTGAAGCAACTTCAAAAAAAAAGAAAAAAGAAGGTATTCGGTGTATGTTTTGGCGAAACATGGAAGCTTCACACGCATAATCAACCCGGCAGCAGAGGAGATGTATACAATCACCACGGTTTCAAGATCAGGGTCACTAATTCAGTATCCGACCAAATGTCTCCCCTACTGTTCCTGAGGTATGGTCTTAAATAATGGCCAGAAAAGTTTGTGATGATGAGGTCACCTTTGAAGTTGACCTTTGCCCTTTTGGATATAAACTGTTATCGCTATCATTTTATCCTATTAAATATTTGTGTGAAATGTTGTCAGAATCAGTGTAGGAATTCTTGAGTTATGGCCAAAAACGCATTTTGTGAGGTCACAGTGACCTTGACCTTTGAGCACCAAAATCCAATCAGTTCATCCTTGATTCGGTTGTGCCTAATTTAAAGAAATTCCCTCCAGGGGGTTCACAAAAATGGGACAGACGGACGCACAAAGAAATTAGAAACACTTAAGTCTAATTTTCCTAGGGGTGGGTGGGTGGGTGTGTGTGGGGTGTGTGTGTGTGTGTGTGTGCACATACGGCTGCGTAGGTCAGTTGTAAGGATGTGCTTGGCTGCAATGAGCAGTTCCTTGCGGAGGTGAGCAGTCTCAGAGGGGCAGTTGGTCAGCAGCTGCAGCATGCCCTTTACCATCTGCTGAGAGTACTTCCCTACCAGGTCCTGATAGTAGACACACACATACAACATAGGATTAAAAGCACAATTTATTCTAAAACGTATTGCATACTATGTTTGGAAAAAATAATTACCAAGTCAATACCAATACAAGCCAAATGTTTGAGCAAGTATTCAATTTGATATATTTTTTGGACAGGCAGGGTGTCTGTTACAGCACAAACAACAGTTCACTAAATCCCCTAATAGAATTCTTCTAGGTGGGTTAGAAGTTGGTATCGTCAGTGTTTTCTTATGTTTGTGCCAACTGTCTGAGTTTTTGCGGTCTTTAAACACTGTTCCTGATAATGTCTGCACACAGTCAGTGTAGCAGGAGCTAGCTTTAGAGGAAGTTATTAGTGCCATTCATTCTTGTTCAGTGTGGACAAACTAAATACCGTATGAAGGAAATGCAGTCTTAATTTAATTTTTCAAAGTGTCTGTTTTATATTTATTCTTGTTTTCATATCAGTGAGCACATTGTGTTACATTTTGCTTGCTGTCAATCACCTGAAACCCAGAAAAAGTAATAATAGCCAGAAAACAATCCTTCAAAACATGTCTGCTAGATTTATTAGATCTACATCTTTATGTTCTGGGGATCTTTGATAGTGGTTAATATTAGGTATAATATATATATTAATTATAAGTTTGACAAGAGGATAGGCATTTTCCAAAAAACTAGCACTTAAATGTGTATGTGTGTGTGTGTGTGTATATATATATATATATATATATATATATATATATATATATATATATATATATATATATATATATATATATATATATATATATATATATATATATATTACACTTTGCCAAATACTGGTGAGAAAAACCATACAATGATGAAAGTGAAAGGGCTTCAACTATAAATGACAACTATTTTTCTTTAAGACATGATGACTCAGTGAAGCTATTTAACAGAGAAAACTGATGCAACACAGTCATCAAACAGGTGTACCTGGTAGATTCGGATGATGTAGGCTAGAAATGACAGAGTCTTGATCTGCGCAGCAATGAAGTCTGCATACAACTCCTTGTTATAAAGCTTGTGTTGCCTGCAAAGGAAACGGCACAATTTACATATAATAGCCATTTGGTCCCATCAAAGACGTTAATGATGTCGTACACCTGCAGTAGGTGGCAATTACAGGGGTTGAAATTGTGTGTCTACATATGGGACTCAATTCTACATGGGCGACTTGATTGTTTTGCATCACAGCTGTTACTGCATGTCAGGAAGACATTCTCTCTGTACCTGCAATAGACTGGTAGGGGTATCTTTTTCAAAATTAACTTTGCTCCATTTCCTTTCCTGTTCCGAATGCTTAACACAAGTCTTTCCCTAACCGGAGAGGTTTCACCTCCTGCTAAGCCAATGTCTACTATTTTAACTTTCCCAAATGGATTTTAACTCCAGGTTTGGCAGACAAAGTGTCAGGAAAAAGTATCAACAAACTTAGTACAAGAGAGAAGGAGGGTAGGGGGAAAAAAAAAAAAAACAACAACATTCTCTTAAACGTGCCTGAACTCCGTTTGATGGAGTTAAAGTGCAAAAGGTAAATTCAAATCCTATCTGAGACACACTTAAACAGACCACGCACACACACAATTATCTCACCTGGCCTGCGGTGACACCTGGAGCATGATGGTGTTCATGATGAGGGGTACGAACTCTGACACCACATTGTGAATGTTCAGCTTATATAGCTAAGGGGACAGAGCAAACACACAATCTCGATTAATGAAAAACTAGCCTCGTTTTAATACATGGGTTCCAAAACTCCATGTTTCTACATCTATTTGTATAGGCAAATGTGTTAAAACTTCCATGACTCCAATTATTATTAAAATGCGAAAAGGAGCCAATTCAGTTAGCGGAGGCAACAATTTTTTTTTTTTTTTTTTTAAATAAAACGCAAGTATATTTTGTCCTAAACGTCAAATTCACTGTCATTTTTATGTTTTCTTTGCATGTAAAATGAATTAAGGCAAAAAGCAGATGACACATTTTGAAATTAAAAAAGAATCTGTTATTGGACCACGTTACCAAGGGTTACTGTGTGATGGTTATATTTAGAGAAGTCACAAACCTGATACATCAGCACCACTATGATAGGCAGCTCTGCCAGCACTTTGAGAGACAAGGACCCCCGTGGGATGATGGTGTGCTAGAGGCAGAAACAAAGTGAGAAACACAATGAGGATGACTGAAATAACTGGATGACGTAACTGCTGGACACTCACCACACCCTTCTTCAGCTGAAGCCCTATCAAATAAAGTGATTCTGGCAGATATACCATTGTACACAGTAAACAAGAGACAAAACAAAGTCAGGTTCAGAGAAGTGGACATCTGACCACAAGGTTGCTGATTTAAATCCTTGTCAGTTCTTGTACATTTCCCATTACAAAATGTCACACTTTTTTCCCCTGCTCTAAGATTGTTTTCAGTATAGTCTTCGTAAAAATGAAAACCAAAAAAAAATCATAAAAAAAAAAAAAAAAGAATAGAATTAGAATTGTTAAACTGACAAAAATGCATGCTGAAAGTTTTGTGGGTTCCCTTGTTAGTGTGCCAACCTGGTGCACTACTACCATCCTGTGGTTACAGACAGTACTGTAAAAGTATGCAGTATGGATTTTGAAACAGCGGAGACATAAACTCCTACAAACTTAGTTAGCTAGCTTACTGTTCGTGTTTCGCTGTCTTCCCTCTCAGGTGCAGTCTTGACCAACACCGACGTGATCATCCCTACCATTTCTGGGGAGGGAACCGTGTTCTCTGCTATCACCTGCGGGTTCTCAAAGTACCTGGCCTGGTGGGAGCAGAAAGACACAGTGGTTAGGGGGAACACAGACACAGGTGAAAAGGAAGAGAGGAGAAGAAAATGACAAGTTACTCAGTCCTTCCAGTAAAAACGTTATCAAGTCAGAACCAAACACTTGAAAAGCAAGGCCACTGCTATGAAGGTTGTACTTACAACAACTTTCGGAAGGTCTTTGTAAATCTGCTTCACGAAGTCTAGAAAGTGATGAATCTGAGAAGAGAGGATTATGGAGAACGTATTAATCCAAACTCTTTTCTTTTTCATAAAGAATGAGAGGAAACCAATAATTTATAATCCCATCTCTGGCATCACATGAACATAATGAACAAATATGCTTTTGTCAGAACTAGACCATGAAAAAAGAATCGCTCTGCATGTCTGCATTCAACAGAACAGGTACAAAACAGGGAAACTATTTGGCAGCTTTTTCAATCAAATTGACAAATAGTCAGCTCTGAATTTACTAAGTTGTGGACAGCCCTATATAACTTTCAAAAAAATATTTCACAATTCAATTAATTATTCATAATATATTACAACATAATTCATAAATGTCAAGGAACATGGCTAAGGTTCTCACCTCCTGAGAGATTGGAGGCCGGAACTGTTTGTGCAGCTCAATAATGATGCGAAGGCATATCAGCACATTTTCCTCACTTTCAATCTGTAAAGAAAAAAAGAGGGAAAAACATGAATGTGACATGGCAACACAATAGCTCTTGTATCTATGGAATAACTCCATAATATTTATTTACCCTCTATCCAGAGTGAAAACAATTTTCACTGTTTTCCCACCCACTGTAATTATCCAGTTCCATTAATTCTTTGTAAAATGTCGGAAAAAAAAAAAAGCTATTACCACCACAGACATGTAGCAGCTTTCGGGGGGGCGGGTTTATATTAATTTTCCAGCACTCTATGTGCATTTATTGAGCTTTGGAAACCGATTAGCTGTTAAAAAGTAAGGCAACTCAACTATGAGCGGTAAAAATACAGTACTGTAGTAAGTGAATGATGTAAAATGAAAAAAACTTGAAATGTTCTGTTGTAAGAGAATAGGACTCATACCTCCAGGAAGCGGAACATAACAGACAGGATGTTCTTGGTGTGTGGACGAAGGTGTTCATTTGTTGGAATGCGGTGGATGATTTCCAGCACCAGCTTTCTCAATTGCTGAAAAAATGGATAACATTTTAAATTAAGAATTCAGATTTGGTACAATTATACCATTTGATGTGATCAAAAGTGGGTGTATGGGATTATTATCATAGCAAGCGAGTCAGCTCAATTGTGAATGTTGGACCATATCCACGGCAGTCATGCTACTTAATGTTATTAATGTTGATTTATTAATGAGACTAATGCCGGTGACCAAATCAGTATTTCTGTTAAACCTGTCTGTAGGTTTTGAACATTGCTGAATAGATTGAAGTTGGTAAGTGTAGAAAGAAGCCACATACCTGTGTAGGTTTTTCTTGGAGGAATTGAACCTCTCCATCCTGAAGAAACGTGAGGAAGCGAGGGATTATGTGTTCCAAGAAGGTGGAGTACTGAGGCGAAGATGTCACATTCTGAAATTGAAAGTCCAAGACATGTTACGTCATGAAGTAACTCAGTATATCCTGCAGTCATGTTTCAGTGCTGTGCAAATTTTCATCAAAGATTCTCATTCTTTTGCTGCAGGCGTATATCACTGCATCAAAAACGTACTGTATATTTCCTAGGTTCAGTTACAGCTCAAACACATCCTTAGAGACGTACGCTTTTATGGAATCTATCAAACTTCTTAAATATCCATAATAATAATAAATCAAGAGACAATTAAAATGAATCCCCTTCAGCACACACTGAGAACATTCATCAAACTTACCTCAAAGTTCTCGCTGACCTCCTGCATCATCTTTAGCTTAGTTTCATCAGCTGGAAGTTGAAGGACAGAATGTCGCCATTACTCAAACTTGCTAATGATACATGTTTCACTTGTCATGGCCGTCTCCATGTGCTCAGCAGGGGCTCTCAGATCTTATCAGTTTTACTTTCAGCGTCCAGTTTGATCAAAAGGTACATCAAGAATCACACTTCTACACACACACTCTCTCTCTCACACACACACACACACACGTACCTTTGACTGGACTAAAGCATATCGCTCTCATCACATCGCCAATGCTAAGCACAAGTACCTTCTTGTATCTGAACCATCATTTGTTTTGTGGACATTAAGCAGGAAACTATGTATGTAAAATATGTATGTGAAATGTGTTCTTTGAATTTGTAACTTTAGTTCCGAACAAGAAATATTATAAGACACTTTTGTATACCTATAGCTTTAATAGCTACATTAATTACAGCAACTCCTATCATACAAACCTCTTCGACTCTTATATATCATATAATAATAATAAAAAAAGTTGATTTAAAGTAGTGGGATAAGTTGCATCCACACTAATCAATACTTCATCTGATAACCTGTTGATGTTCTAAAAAAATAAAAAAATAAATAAAATAAAACCAGCCCAAAAGTTAGCATGAAGGAAGCAAAAATAAAACGATTAAATGAAAAGCCTTTGGCTCTAAATCACTACTGGGTATGACTTTTGAAGGTAACACCAAACTCATGAGTGCATCAATTTACTGACTTACGTTTACAGTAACAAACGGTTTAGTTTAAGTAAAAGTGCGCTTGATACTTTAATGATGATGAAATACAGATATAACTTTTCGGAAAATGCATCATTATGAAGCTTTCTTCTGACATGTCAGACATCTGACATTTAACTCCTGTCTAGATTAACCATGTCTAACGTTAGCAATACACTGCGAGGTCTATGAACTTACGTGTGTTAGCGTCTGTGAGTGCTGCCACAAACTGCAGGTATTTCTTCATAAGTGTAGTCTGGTCGACCACAGTGGGGCTGGGCGCGGGCACAAAGGCCATGGTGGCAGATGGGACAGACCGGGCTGTTGTGGTGGGGAAAGTGGGCAGACAGCAGTCTGCACCGATCTCACTGTGATCTCATGTGCACTGAAGAAATGAGAGGAGGGGAAAGAAATCCGTTGCCGTTAACCTAAGTAAATATATTACTATATAATCTATGTTTGTAGAACATTTAGGTAAAATACAGTCTTGGTTGTTACGAGGAAGTTACTGTGTTTGACCAAAGAGGTTTTACAAGCAAACCGGTAACAGATTCACAAACATGTCTCTTAGAGGGCGCACAGTGATGACATCGTAACAAGCATCAGCTAGCACAATTTTTGTATACTCCGATAGCATTTGTGAATTAAAAACAGGTGGTTTTGGCGTCAAAGCGGTAACCATTTTATTATTAAGAGGAGTTACATGCTTATGCATCCGCTCAATAAAGCCACAACAGGCACATATACAATTACTTTTGCATAACACGTTAGCAACCGTTAGCTAATAAGCTAGCTTTCCCAAAGAAAGAAAGCGCTCGCGCATCCCCTGGCGTTTGACTCAAACTTGGAAGAGAAAATAAACAAGCCCCAGGGAGTAAACAACTTTTCTCAGACAATAACATGTTTAAAGGATATTCCTTAACAGGGTGGTGTGGAGAAAACCTACTATTTCGCCAACGTTTAAAAGAAAAATCGAAGCATTTGCACTTACCCAGACAGGAAACTGTCGCTCCGTATCCGCCGCGCTCTCGCTGCTGCTGCTCCGGGCTTGAGACCAGCAAAGATGTCTGATATCCCTCCGCGTATTGTGTATCATATTTTCCCTATAAATGTATATATACAGTATAATAGTGATTGGCCGACAAAGATATATGCAGACAAGTGATACAATTGATGTTAAATTTTTTGAAAATCATTTTTATTTGTCAAAACGTTTTTTCTAGTACCAGCGGAACGATACACAGTCAAAACCAGTGGATATAAGACCATCGTTTTCGATGGTCATCTGGCTCCTAGGATTGTTAGCAGAGGAAGTAAATTTGCGGGTAACTGCGCATGGTCTCATCCATGGGCAGTACCATAGCATAAATGTCTATGGGAAATACCATCTGGGAGTGGTGTAGGCCTACTATATCTTCTCTAAATGCAATAGAGCATGTAAAGAACCTCAACACCTATTGCAGTATTGGGTAGACTTTATTACTTCATTATAAATTAAAATAACCTTTGGTTTGCCATGTTGCAAAAAAATAATTGCTGTTGTTTCTCCTCCTCTTCATATTATTTGTAGTTAGTCCAAAGTTATTGGGTCTTACTCTTTTGAACTCATTAATTCTGTATTTTCAATGTTAATAAAGTAATTAATAGTGGGTCATGAGTTTTGCAATTCCTAATAAGCCAATAAGTCTGCAGTTATGAATGAATTCATTTAATGTTTTTTACAACAATCCCCCATCTCTGTAATTGTAAATTTTAATTAATTAATTTTGTTTAAGATATAACAACAGGGGTCAACTGGATTAGTGGAGGGATTTTCCCGTTGCTTAAAATACAATGCAAGTGTCATGGCAGAGGAGAATTAAGATCAGCCAGAGGGAAATGTCACAACCTGGCAACCTAAAAGATCTCAATATTAACGTGAATTATGATGGATAATAACTGATGCATGAAGAATTATGAGGGGTGGGCCACAAGATGGAATAACTCAGAACAGAATTTAGTTCATTTATTCATTGTTTTAATTCATTTCTTACATAGTTAGCATGGTTTATGTTTTCACCACAAGATGGCAGAACACTGAAGGAGAAAGCGGCTCTAAATTCTCCATGCTCTGAAATCCTCAGTGCTAAATGTAAAATAAGCATAGTGCTAAGCCCATGGTGTGTAATGAAAGACCTGTATTTCATCTCTTGATCTGAGGCCAACATGTGCTGTAGGACCCCTCTGAACAGAACAAGTAATGAAGCTGACAAAGTATTGCAACCATTCTTCCTCCACATCATTTTCTAATGCCTAGTATGTGTGTTTTTTTGTCTTACATCTTGATCTATAAAGTGGATTTTTTTTTTAATGACTCACACTTTCATAAGAGAGTGCTCGAAGATAAGACGTATGACATTAATAGAGGTCAGCCAGTAATCTGGAGTAGGGAGTTTTGTGGTTCTGTCAATCATTTTGTAGGTGATATGGCTCGTGACTCAGGTAGTTTTCTCTCTCTTCTTTCTTGCATTGGCAAGTCATTGTTAACATAAGTTGCTGTCATGCACACAAATGAAAGTGTGTGTATATGGCAACAAGGCTTGACATTTTTTTCTTTTTCATAATGCTTGTTTCAATAGCTTTGGAAATAATGAAGTCGGGTTGAAAGATGGTCATTATTTATCTTGGCATGTCTTCTGCCCACATGCTTAACTAATGGGTTTAAATTCATAATTCTCTCCTTTATAGAATCCTCTTTCCATAGAGTCAACCCACTGGCAAAAGACTGCGGAAGCCTTTCACTTAATGTCATGTATAATATAAGAGGTAATTTGACGTATAATGTGACATTCTCATTCTCTTTCTCGCTATCTGTTCCCTAAGTAATGATGATCTGCTAAAAGATGTTTGTCTCAGGCTTATTGCACTGTCCTGTTAGTTTCATTAGTGGTTTTTTTTGTGTGACAGGGGCTTTATCCTGAGAGTGGAGAGTGGATGACACACTGGTTCTCCGGCTTTCCAAAAACCACTCATGTGTCCATTAGATTTGTGTTTTTTCAGTGCACAGCTGTGGCTGCTGATGCCCTTATGATGAAGCCTGATCAGCCCGGCATTATTTCTCATGTAGAAAGAAGTGTACTTTCTTTGAGGCTGAGTCTGAATCATCAACAATACCCTGAATATCTATTCATGCATCTAAAGCTCCCATGCACATTCACTGTTTCAACCCATATGCACTCCTGGGGTCTGCAGAAAAAGAGGACATGATAAACAATTGTTTAAAAGACTGTTTAGCAGACACTCTTCCAGCTTTAGACTATGGTTGGTATTGGAAATTGTATAATGTAAGTGTTGTCCCTGAGCTGTTTTTAATTAGCTGGAGTTTAAAATTGGACTTTGTCACCTGGTAAGCAGAAAATAGGTGTGATGTCATAGTAAAACATTTTGGGTTTAACCGAGGGAGGCCAAGTCTGTCACTGAAGATGGTAATTGGTTTTGACAAAGCAACCAAACCCTGTGTACAGCAAACTGAAGGTGTTGATGGTCAACTACTGCTGCCAGATCCTGCTTCTTTCTCTCTTTCTTTCTTTCTTTCTTTCTTTCTTTCTTTCTTTCTTTCTTTCTTTCTTTCTTTCTTTCTTTCTTTCTCTGCTGTACAATTCTCCAAAAAATAAAAGAATTCATGTATTTTTTAAAAAATGTATATACTAAATCACATTTATGTACAATTGTGTAGTTGTCGTGTGTACAATCCAAATACAAATTATAGAATTTGTGATCACAACAAAAATATTTGACAGCAAACTTTTTCTAATTAATATGTTCAAAGTATTGCATTGTCAGATTTTATACCATATATCCAGATACCGTATCAGCTCAATCAGCCACATCCTGAAAATGTTTTATATTGTTCTGTTTTTTGTTCTGCGCTTTCAAATCTACCAAAACTAACAGTGGTAGAAAGTACATTTACTCAAGTACTGTACTTGAGTGCAATTTTGTTGTACTTACTTGAGTATTCCTATTTCGTGCTATAGCCTACTTCTACTCATCTACATTTCAGAGGGAAGTTTTGCCAGATATAATTACTTTCAAGTGAATATTTTACATGAAAAAACACATTCTAAGCTTATAAAATATAATACATTGTTTAGGATTAAACAAGTGGTTCCAATCATTTCCCCCTCTAATATTCTCAAATGGTTTTAAGTGTTTAAGGCCCAAAGAGGTGAGATTATCCAAGTATTTCACATAAACAACTTTTTTTCTTCTTTCCTGCCTCATTAATCATCTCGCAATGCCCCAGGTTTATTTCATGAGCTTTTGGACCGGGGCCAACTTCTACATTGTACATCTACTCCTACAGAGTAGTCACAATGTAGGACACTGATTGGCTGACAAGCACAGCTCCCTTAAAGGTTCCATATTATGCTCATTTTCAGGTTCATACTTGTATTTTGGGTTTTTACTAGAACATGTTTACATGCATTAATTACAACACATTATGTTTCTCCTACTGTCTGTCTGCATTCACCCTCTGTCTGAATTTCTCCATTTTAGTGCCTGTCTCTTTAAGCCACTCTCCCAAAAAAGCCCAGTCTGCTCTGATTGGTCAGCATTTCCGGATCTTCTGCATGTGCACTCTCTGTGTCTCTGCACTGTCGTTGCATCCGGGGAATGACTGTTATGGCACTGCGATAGCCTATTTATAGTATTGTGACATCACAATTGATGCAGAAGTCCTGACGGCTCGTTTTGAAGACACAGTTTCTGAATACGGGCTGTGTGCTTTTCTCTTCTACTTTCACAGTATTTCTATAGCACCTGAATCTGCTTTATAATCAATAAAAACATGGAAATCACTTAAAATATGGGACTTACTAAGTTAAGTGAGGAAAACCTACTGAATAAGCCTTTCTATTTCACATGGTACAAACTGGTCGAACCTGGCGGATTTATGAAATATTTTATTGACATGAGTCAGTCATGACAGACATGACAGACTGGTTACTTAGTAACACACAACTTGTTACGTACTTTCTTGAATAACAGTGTTTTTATTGATGTCTTGATCTGATCGTTATTTACAGCAAATCAGAATTGCTACAGCTGAGTTGCCTTGCTGTTTTGAAACACCACAATTGAACAATGTTTACTTAGTGAATAAAACCAAACAATTTCTACTGACATTCAAGATTCACTGATTAACTGTGCACAGTCAGTTGTGATTTGGAGCATAGTTGGACGCCATGTTCAAAGCACAGTGGTATTCCTCCAGTCCGCACACCAGGCTTTATTGACATTTCACAACCCAGACAGGCAACTAATTGTTTACCACCACATCCTTTTTTTTCAATGCTTTCTGTATTGAGGTGACTCACCTGCATTTATAATAATTTGTCATGTTTTTGACGGTTTGGAAAACTCTGGCATTAAGTGCCCTTGAGGCCTCTGAATCTCTCCCCTCTTTGCCGTTTCCCTTTTTTTAATGTTTTCCCTTTACATATAAATTATTTAGATTTCTTTGTCATCTCAAACCAAACAAGTTGCATGCATCATTGAATAAAATAAAATGTGTCCCACACAAAAAGTTGGCAGTAGGCAAATTGAGAGGTGATTTAATGTTGAATATATGAATAGCTATGTTGATTGAGTGCCATTTTTTCATCTGAAAGCTGTGATAGCAACCTTTCTGGCCAGAACTCAATGTTGCTTTCTGGCCAGTAATAAATGAATTAGGGAACCAGAGAACATCAGAATAAATATTGGGACATGAAATGACACTGGGATGCAACAAAGATAAATCACACCTTTCCCATCCTTGTGGCAACCCTTTATCAACTGTTGTGCGATAACTAACTACCCAGAGTCTTCATTGCTTAATTATCTTTCCAAATAAATCAACAAATGTTTGACCCAGCTGCTCGGTGACGTCAACCTACTACAACCAATCCAGAAGCTTCTACAGACACTTTTTTTTTTGGTAATCCTCTTTTCTCAGAGGAGCTGTCCGATCAGCACCACACTGTTTGCGACAGAAATAGTTCCTTTTACACAAGCCACATTAACCGGGCTTACAGTGGCCGAGTCACCCTTGATCGGATTTTCTGCTCAGAATTTTCTTTATTTTGCTGGTCAGGCATGGCGCTACTTTGTAGAAATAGTTGTACTTGTTGTTTTTTGAGTATACCTGTTTAGGGTTCAGTTTTACGCACTAAACTTACGAGTGGATTTCGTTAGAGAGTGGTAAGGGTTTAGTGTTTGGTTTTTCACTTAACAGTAAACGCCGCCAGTATGCTTTCACTCTTGTACGGATTGTTATGTTTTTGTGCACTGGGCTTCGGTCAACTAGCGAGCGGCCAGGCGGACGATGGAAAGCGATACATCTGCCGGGCAATACCCCTCAGCGGCGATGCCAGTTGCCCTGTGACATTGTTACCCGAGCTAAACGCTGGGAGCCAGGAAGAGGAGCTCAGAAACACCGTCATGCAGCTACGGGAGACAATTTTACAGCAGAAAGAAACGATTTCCAAACAGATAGGCACCATCAACGAACTAACCACCAAGCTGTCGCTCTGCGCCTCAGCCACGGATGATAGGATTAACGAAAAGGGGGGTTCTTGGGGCAAAGGAAAGCAAAATACAATGGGGGACGTTCCCAGAGATCCAAATGACACCATCGACAGTCTTGGAAAAACCATGCAAGGACTCAAGGACCGGTTGGAGAACTTGGAGGTAGGTCAGAACCAAATGCGCAAAGAGTACCCTCTGTGCCAAAGCTATGCGTAAAAGCACAGTTAAAATCTTGGAGCGGATTTATAGGATTACCACACCGTATGGATTCACTGCTTAGCAGTAAACTGGCACTTATGAAAATCATCAGAGTACGTATCAAACAGGTATTTGTGAGAAAGAGATTAATTGTCTAATTGGCCAGCAATAAACGTCCTATTACGCAGGGCCGATTAGGTGATGTGTGTTTACTGTGATTGTCCGCATATTTAAAGTGCTCTAAAAAGAATGAACAATGTCTTCCTCCTAGTGTAAAAATGGCAAAGTGTTAGTGACTCTGACCTCTCATGCATTATAATCAGGCCTACATTAAAAGGCACGTAGTGGGGATCGTTTATTGCCACAGTTCATTTAACATAATAGTCAAAATAAGCTCATCAGATAAAAGGATTGGGAAACTGACCAAAACTTTAGACAGTCCTGAAACTACAACTGCAGGCCTGTCAATCAGTCATATAGAAGGATGGACTTATAGAGCTGGTGATACTAGTCATCACTTCTGCAGCTGTCAGGGGGCTCTTATTGTCCCTGATCATTTCTCTGCACTTCCTGTTCATGTTGTCCTGTCCATCCTTCTTTAGCAACAGCAGCAGCGAGCCAACATATCTGGCGCCTCGTTCCCCAGCGAGCTCCGCGACCTGCTGCAGCGTCGGCTCGGGCAGCTGGAGAAGCAGCTCCTGAAGAAAGTCACCAACCTGGAGCAGGAGAAGAGCATGCTGTCCAATGCCACAGCCGCCTACAGGCTGAAGACAGAGAGCACGCTGAACGCCCTGGTGGACAGGATCAGTGAGCTGGAGAAAGGTAAAGGAAAACACTGGTTGTCATTCAGCAACTAATTTATGTATCATTGTTCTCTTTTTCATTAAAAAATATTAAAAAGTAAAAGAAATTAAAATGATTATAGTGTGATTTATTGCAATTTCGATATAGTTGCAATTAATTGTGCAGCCCTAGTAGAGAGGATGAGTGAATTGGAAAATGGTACATGGTGCTGCACAGAACTAAAATGTGTACAATACTATATAAAGCACGCAACCTATTGTACATCTACTACACTAATGGAGAGGAGGCAGAGGAAGGCACTCAGGGGAATAAAAAGAGTTGAGAGGGTCTGATGATTCAGTGACACAGACTGTTACGGCACTCTGTGTATTGAACATAAAGGGAGGTGATGCTGTTGTTTCCCCGCTTTCATTCCAAGGCAGCGATTAACACGTTTAAAAAAACACCACATGGGACACCTCTCACCTGTCCCACCCTGTCACTTTCTCTTTTCTCTCTCTTTGTCTCATTACAGGAGGAGGAGACTTCAAGTCCCCAGAGCAGTTTAAGCTGTCCCTCCCCCAGCGGACCAACTACCTGTACGGCCGTATCACCAAGAGCCTGCCAGAGATGTATGCTTTCACACTCTGCATGTGGATCAAGTCCAGCGCCAGTCCTGGCATTGGGACACCCTTCTCTTATGGTGTGCCAGGGCAAGCCAATGAGATTGTGCTGATCGAATGGGGCAATAACCCAATAGAGCTGCTCATCAATGACAAGGCAAGAAGTTTCTGGTTTTCTAAATCTAAACTTTAATGGTTATATTAAAGAATGTTAAGTTCAACATCATCTCTTCCTACAACTTGCACAGTTTTCACTCAGCAGCCGCACTATATATGGGCTTTTATGTAAGCAAATCACAACTAAGAACATTATATTTTGAACCATAGGTCGCCCAGTTGCCTTTGGAGGTACGTGATGGAAGGTGGCACCACATTTGCATCTCCTGGACCACACGGGACGGCCAATGGGACGCTTACCAAGACGGAGGGAAGCTGGGAACTGGCGACAACCTGGCGGCCTGGCACCCCATCAAACCCGGGGGGGTCATTATCCTGGGGCAGGAGCAGGTAAGGAAGTGCAGTCGGATCTCGTGTGTTTGACCCATGCCTGTTTCTGAATATTTTGTCATCACTCTAGCTCCTTTGTCACGATTAAAGAAAGCAGCCACTTACCTTGAATTACATCACCAATGGCCTTCCTTTTTTACACAGAACAGAACACTAACAATGTAGCATCAACTATCTTGTGCAGCATTTTCATTCATCATCACAAACAAAACACTTCCAGGTACAGTGTCAAGTAGTTCTGCAAAGCAGTGTTATTTATGGAGCACCAAGTGCAGATGGAAACAAGAACATTAACTCTGAAGCAGCGGATGGTGGCATGTCGTCATGACAAAACAATAAGCAAGATGACAGTAAAAATGTCAGTGCCCACAGAAGCTGAGGTCTCCCTCTGGACCAATCAGTGCATTATTAAAACAAGTCAGAATGAGATGCATCCGTCTGTTAAGTTCTGTGGGAATCGGAACAGCATTGGAAGGCTGTTCTTGTTGGGGGACATTTTCTAGCTTCAAGGTTGCCAACGAAGTGGGAAAAGCAGCATACAGCAAAATTCATTTTGATGTAATTTCCTTTAAATGATAAATTGGGTTTTAGCCACAGTACCGGCTCCAGGATGTGGTTGTGCGATAGACTACAGACTGTACTACATTTAACAATTATTTATTAAACACTAAATATTAAATGAATACATTATATCTATCTATATCTATATCTATGTGGCTATCTGCCTCATGGCGAGTTTATGTTTGTACCACAATAGTTCTGTTTTTCAGTCTTCATTTTGGTGAAGGTACAGCTACTTTCTTCTGCTCCTATGCTGTCTGCATGTTGGAGCTTTGCAGGGGCGGGACGACACACACACACACACACACACACACACACACACACACACACACAAACACTGGCGCACACACCAGACGCCAGCCACCACGTCACTTCTGTTTACTGATAGCTATCGTTTACCTCAGGCTAATTAATTAGCTAGTAAGTGGCGATTTTTGGCAGCCAGCCTTCCAAAAGAAAGCACAATGAAATTAAATAACCGATCATTAACCGTTCACCGACAAGCAGGTAACGGAGTCTCAGTTCACCGTCCGGGAGGCTCTGACACACTTTCCGCACTGCTGTAGGCTTGTACCGGTTAATGTTCTGTGCATTGTCGGACACACGCAGCCACTTTCCTGAAACCGCTTGCGAGACTGACACAAGTCCACAGCGGCGTGCATGTCCAAGCCTGTCTCCACCGCCTCCTGAGGTTGTCAACTGTGTGGTTTGGAATGAAAGGTAGAAAACAGGACAGAGTAACACGGCGGATATCGCTCAAATATATATATATTTTTTTTGATGATGTAGTTAAGGCGGCAGGCACGTCTTGCTTAGGCGGCCGCCTTAACTGCAAAGTGCTGCGGGAAACCCTAGACTCTTAGTAAGTCGCACAGTAAAAGAAATTGGAAGGTGACAAAGTTGCTCTGACGATGTTATGAATGGTCACGCTGCGTACTGCATCCTACATATTATATGCATTATAAACAATTAAACAATTAAACAAGCATTGTAGTGGTCTCTTAAGTCTTCTTAATCAAAGCCTAATTCAAATCATATCACTAGCCAATCAGAGATTTACACATATTTTAGATGCTTCAACATTTGCACCATTGAACAGAAGGAGTAATAAAACACTCATTAAACCCGAAAGTCCACCCATAGTCCCACTGACTAACTCCTCCACCTCAGAAAGTTAATTCACTTTGATTATGCTGTTTATGGCTCTTACAGGACGTAGTGGGCGGGCGATTTGATGCCGGACAGGCCTTCGTGGGCGAGCTGAGTCAGGTGAACATTTGGGACCGTATTCTGAAGCCGGTCGAAATCCAGTCCATGGCTAACTGCAGTTCTTACATCCCTGGGAATGTGATCTCTTGGCTAGCAACCAACGTTGAAGTTTTTGGAAGGGGAGCGTTCAAGCGGCCCTTGGAGATGTGTCACGAACGACTGCCCAATGCTTAAAACTCATCTGTCTGCCTCTCTCTAGATTAGCGACTGTTTCCATCCAGTCAACTTTTTTTTTTATTCTCTGCTCTTACTGTGAGGCAGTTTATGGACTTAAAGGAGACATACCGTGCTCATTTTCATTTTCATACTTGTATTTTAGGTTTCTACTAGAACATGTTTACATGCTTTAATGTTGTACATTGATTAATTTAGTTTGATCTGCTCTGTATGGATATATATATATATATATATATATATATATATATATATATATATATATATATATATATATATATATATGTGTGTGACCCAGGTGAGAGGTCATGTGGAGGCTGAACACCATCATTGCCTGGTGGCTGTTCATTTCAAGTGTCAATCAGAGAGCTATGTAGCCACATTTCTTTATTTCCCACGACTAAGGTACTTTAATCCTTCAATAAACCCACCACCATGGTAAAAGGTTCCCACAGGTATCGATGCTGAGACATCCTATGCATCCTCATCCCCACACAGTCTCCCACACACCCCTCCCTCAACACTCAGTAATGAAAATCCTCTCAGCACAGACGCACACATGTACTGCTACTATGACAACGTCCAGACTAGCTGCCGTTGACATGTGAGTTGGTATTGCGTGCTGTGTGGGAGTAAGGAAAGATTAAAGGTCATGCTAATGTTATGTCTATTCCTTAACTTGGGAATGGACTTAGAGCCACCATCAATCACACCTCTGATCCTGACATGTTCAGTCATTGTTAAGGGGACTATCACTGGAAAGGTACAATTTGGCACTTTATCTGTTATGTGTACTAGCTGGTAGTTGAAGTATGTGTGCAATAGACTACTTTTGAGTTAGTCTTCCAGCTTTCGTATGAGTTAAAATGTAACCTTATTGGGAAGCTTCATTCTTGGCATACATAACCAATACCAGTGATACTAGTGAGTCTATCACAGTGCTTTTTTTTCCTTGCCTTTTTCCATTTGAACAAAACCTGTTGGTGAATCATGTTGGAAATAATATTCATAGCTTCAATGTTGTGACATATTTTTACCCGCGGTTTGTAACATTGTTGCAGTGGATTGTCTAACCAAGCATTCAACAGAAAATACAACAGATTAGTCTGATTAATACTGTCTGTACACTAATCATTTGTATGTGTCGTGTAATTATTTTTTATTATTTAGTGTCTGTGTTCAGAAAAAATAATTTTTGTTTTTGTTAATAATCTGTTGTAAGCACATATAATAGGCGTTGTCCATCTTGTCTTGTGGCCTTCTTATGGAGACTTAAGTGCCATATAATGTTTTCTAAGTGTTAAAAAGCATTGCCAATAAATGAAAATGTGGAAAATAAGGAAAATACTGCTGCAGAATAAATTCACAAATGTCTGTTTTATTTTATCTGTCAGCCATTACTTGGCGAGTTTACTCCAATTAATATACTTCCTGTAATCCATTTGACATATGTTTGGTATTTAATCATTGTGTTAATCTGTGATAGTCTTTGTTTTGGCAGATCTACACCAGTGTAAAATCACCTTGCCTCTTTATAGCCGTGTTGGTCAAGCTAGAAAGGTAACACAGGAGTGACAGGAGTTAATTACACAGGCTGAGCAGGATCTTTTGGCTCAGATGAGCCCTAGACATGGACAGGTGTCCTGGGTGGCATTAGCAACACTTAACAGATGAGAAAGGCCGAAAGGTCAGGGGCGGCGTCATATATACACTCCCTCAGACAGAGCAGCTCTTTCCAAGCCCACACTGCTCTAAAACGATACATGTATTTTGACGGCCATAAGACACGCTTAACAGACTAATTCAATTCAATACAATTCAATTTTATTTCAAGTGCAATATCACCATAAGACATAGTCTCAAAACACTGTACAACAAGGAATTCAGTAAAAGTTAGGATTAAAAATACAAAAAATACTTTCAAATCATTGCCGATATATATGTACATAAAAGTGAAATAAAAAGTGCTACAAGGGTAAAAACAAAAGATAGAGGAAGTCATAATGATGGTCCATAATGTTTGGAAAAAAGAAATGTTTTGATTTAAAAGTGGTGATAGAGCTGGCTTCTCTGACACACAACGGAAGGTTATTCCGAAAGAAAAGGCACGATGGCCTGCCGATATCTTTTTGACCCTAGGAATTTCTAAAAGGTTGGTACCCAGGGAGTTCGGCTAGGTATGAGGGTGCAAGGCCATTCAGCGATTTGTAGGATAAAAGGAGGATTTTTAAATCTGCTCTTGCCTGTATGGGTAGCCAGTGGAGTGAGGTTAATACAGGAGTTATGTCTTCATATCTCCTGGTCCTTGTCAGTACCCTGGCTGCTGCATTTTGGACGAGCTGCAAGCTTCTAAGTGAACATGAGCACCTTCTGTCTGGAATAACTTAGCAGTAAATATTCGCTCCATTTCATCTTTCAGACTGTTTAAACATGCCTTGGCAACTCACTTTGATACTAACTGTACATGTAGACTTTAAAACTTTAATCTCATTCCTCACTCTTCTCTTTATTGAACTTCTTAATCTCACTGACATTCTACAGTAACGCTTGGCTATATTTTGAATGATCATTATTCCCTGTTATTTATTATGTGTAGTGCAATGCAGTAGTCTAGCCTAGAAGACACAAAGGCATGAATTAGAGTTTCTGCATCGCGCTTTGTTAAAATCGATCTAATCTTTGCAATTTTGCTCAGATGGTAGAAAGCAGTTTTTGTAACAGACTTAATGCGGTCTCGGAAGTTTAGCTGAGAGTCGAAAATAAACCCAAGGTTTTTAACAGTTTTGCTCTCAGTGATGTTGCAACCATCTACGCGCACTATAAGTTCTTCTGAGTTCTTGCACTTGGGAGGCCTTACTACCAGGAGCTCTGTTTTATCAGTATTTAACAGTAAGAAGTTTCTGCACATCCATCTCCTAATTTCGGATAGGCAGTCCTCTAGTTTGTTCAGTTGGTTCTAATGAAATTCTAAAGTTTATCTTCAAACGCAAGATGAAAACCAGAGCAAAACTGAACAATCAATAAGATAAAATGTTTTTATATGACTGTCAAATGCACCTATTTGATAGGTGATATAAAATAAGGCAAAAACATTGTGACATTGGCCTGCAATATAAAAAAAAAAACAGTTCTGGTTCTTGGATGGTAGAAACTGTGTTTTGTACTTGCAGCCTTCACACTATGATCTTCAGTGAAATCGTCTGATTAATTTGTATTATTGGCAGAGGGTTGTTTTTCAGGTGCCTTGTCTGGGGACACAATATATTGAATGTTCATGCCATAGTGTAAGGCACTTCTTTTTACCTCTCTTCACAACACGATTTTTTCAGATGACACAAGATTAAAGGGGGAAAAAAGCATTTACATAACAGTCTTCATCTGGCTATGGAGAGCTGAAATCAATCAATAATGGTCATGGAGATGCAAAAGAAGACGTCCAAGGCCAGTCTGTATCCGTTCATACTTTATTAGCCTGTGTTTTTTTGTCTGATTTTACAAGCCGAGATAAGTGGATACAAACAAGGTTGGTTGGTTGTTGTTGGTTTATTTGTTCAGGCCTCCATTGTAAATAAGAACCTGTTTTTAATGGCTTGCCTGTAAAAATAAAGCTGAAAACAAGTACAGTGTCAAATATATCAAAGTAATGATCTATCAAAAATGATGAAAAACATTCTTACATTCTAGCATCTAGCTGTCCCTGCAAATGCTGCTTTTATTATTGTGGTATGTTTTTTGTATTTTAGGTAACACATTTCTAATCAGAGAGCCTCCAGATGTTATTCTAACCGCATTGTTGAGAAAGCTGATAAATCAACATCTGGTCACTGTTTTTATGGGGTGTGTTGGAGAGGGCTGGAAAGACCATTTATATATGAGGTTGTGTCATTTTAAGCCAAACAGCAACCCAGAAAAACAAGCTGACACATCAGAAACTTTACAAATCTTCTAGTAAATCTGTATCTACTTGGATTTCTCGCAGTTATGTGTCTGATTTAAATAGTAACAACTACCCACCAGTGATAGGAGATGTAGCATACATTTGAATGTACACTTTCACATGTGACACAGCTTCAGTAGATGTGTGTGAATGTAACAGAGTTAACCCTTGTGTTTTCTTCCCGTCGACCATGCACTTGTTATCCTCCCCGATCAAAATTGACCCGGTCTGCCAGTTTATAAAGCATGAAGTATAAATTATCACCAAATTCTGTGTTACATCTTCTTTGCCAACTTCTTTCCAACCTATTACCACTAGTTTTACACTTATTTTTCTAATACATGGTCAAAAAAATGCATTTATTTAAAATTATACCTAATTTCTGAGTTAAAAAAAGCTGAAATTACGAATTATTTTGACTAACAGTTGAGATCAACGGGAACATATGTAGATGGGTTATCACAGACTGGTATAAGTCAAAGTTTAGTCAGGATACTGTTTTGAAACCATTTCAATTCTTTTAATGGCAGCCAATAATCACACTTGTTGTCCCCCCGGGTCAAAATTGACCCGGTCTGTTTTGGCTATTAATAAAGCATAAAGTATAAATGATCACCCAATTCTATTTTACACCTTCTCAACAACTTCATTCCAACTCATTACCACTAGTTTTACACTTATTTTTGGAATTTATGGTGAATAAACTTCATTTACATGAAACAGTACCTAAATTTTGGGGTAAAATAAGCATAAATTATGAATTATTTTCATTATAGTTAAGATCAGATGAACCTATGTTTGTGGATAATCACTGACTGGTATATGTTAGTGATTAGTCAGGATATGGTTTTGAAACCATTTTATTATTTTGAATGGCAGCCAATAATCACACTTGCTGTCTTCCAGAGGCCTGTACTACGAATCCAGATCAACATGCCCTGGATTTATTTCAGTTACTTCATCTTAGTTACTTCACAGTTACTTCACCTAACCTAACAACCTAATAACCTGTATCACGACGCTGGTTATCAACTAGTTCAGTCAACCCAGGGTTTCCCAATCCAGCGGGGTTTGCGCACCACGACCAATCGCAAACATCTACCAGAGCTGCATATTTTATATAAGAAGAGCAAACTATAATTCTACATAAATATGAATAACACAAACACGTTTTACAGGCAAAATGCAGGAAGGAAAGCTGGAAAAAAAAGCTGACGCTGTTTTACGTAAATCACAACGCTTATCCTATCAATATCACTTCCAGTGGTGTAATCCACGTGATAGTAAACTCCAGGATTTCTATATAGGCTACCCACTTAAAAATGCCCAATGACACGTAACAACATAGGCTACTTTCCATTTATTTTACATCTATAGGCTATATAAAGGTATTTTTTTTACCGTAAATTGGTGCATTGAAGTGTATCGGAATGCAGGAAATGAAGTCGTTGATGCTTAAAACTTTCCTGGGGGAGGACACCCAGGCCCCCCCCCACTAAGATATGCCCCCTTCCTCCCCCAAAGGCAGATTCTGGCCAATATAGGCTACAGTAGGCTACAGTACACCCACTATAATAGCCTACATTAGACTACACTGGTCTAATAATCTATAATCTCCCATCAATCAGGCACAAGATCTGACCATAATCCATGAACTGTCGTTGCTTTAGCCTTTTATTTCAGTTGAAACCCTGGCAGTGGTAATCGTGAGAGAAAATAAAAAAATATCAAAACATAATTCTAACCGATGTGCGTATTGGCAACACACGGCTGAAGAAGCCGACAAATAGCCAAAATGTAATTCCCTCCGCTTAAAAATCTAAATCTTTCCTAAAGATACCCATCAGTGAATGTTAACGGGGTTGTCGATCTCTAAATGTTTTAACTTTTATGAGCGCACCCCTCT
>NC_135875.1:16723659-16726159 GCF_031162955.1 Sander vitreus | reverse complement strand
ATATATAGGAAGCTTAACTGTTCCATTGATTTTGTACTGTACATTCCTGGTGTGTTGGTTCAGCTCTACTCACTCAGTGTGGCGTCTTAATCTCTCAGGATCGCTGTCAGTTGATGAATTGTCAGTCAAACAGACCGAGAAGAGCAGCTTTCAGCTTTAGGGACTATAGGTAGAGAAGTTTGGCCAGAAAACGTGTAATAGACATTGTATGAAGGCAGTTGTCTTTGCAGTATATCACCATTTACTCTTTGTGTTTCTTACACAGTCTTATATTATCAGTCTAAGCTTTTAGGGTGAGCAATGGATCTGCTGGGGCTACTTTCAGTGCAGAAATAGCTATGTTTACCAATTACTCTCTAAATTGTTAATTAATTTTCTACCATTTATTACCATGGTAACTATGACTTGACATTAGCCCTGTTCGACTGGGACTAGTATTACCTGGGCTCCTCTTGTGATTTGTCAGAACTGCAGAGGTTGTCTGTTTTCTTAATTGCTGTGAATCTGCCATGTGTGATGTAAAACAAAATCCATTGCAAATTGCCTTCCATGTTTCACAAAACACATAGGGCATCAGGTAATATTATTCTGCGTCCCAGTAATTGTATTAAAAAAAGGTTTTTTTCTTTCTACGAATAGCCCAGACTGCAGTGGTTAATTGTTATTGACAGCTTGGATTAAATTTGGGGTGAAAATGCAGGAAGCTTGTCAGCTACTCAGCATGGGGAGCCATTTGGAGAGAAGAAGTCTACTGTAAATCAGTAATGTTAGGAAGTTACCCCCATGTGTGTGTTTTTAAGTAGGAAACAGAAATGGGGTGTAAATTCCTAAATAAAGTTTATGGGTGAATCTAGACTGGTGAGAACAGGGCTACAGTTGGATTTCAATTATGTAGGTTATGGGAAAAGAAAACTAATTAAAAAAAAAAGTGCATCCCAAAATGTTATTTACAGGTATGTGTTTACAGGAATAGTTCGACAGAAATACACTTATTTGCCTTCTTGTCGGGAGTTAGATGTAAAGAACAATACTTCTCTTATGTCTACATTACGCTAAATATAGCTAGCCTATTGCTAAATATAAGAAGCAGCCCCTTTAAGCGTAGCTTAGCTTATAGTTTAAAGACTAGGGGGGATTTATTTCCCATTAAAATATATTATTTGTAACATTTTTCAAATAAAAACTTTTGAAAACAACATTGTCAAACCGACAGCTAGTGTGGTCTTTTAAATAACTTTGTAAAAGCTTGCACTGCAAATAGTGGTCAGATGGTGGTAAACATGCTAGCAGATGATTTTGTTAGCCGAAGTCCTAGCTCGGCTAACCCTATCAGTCAGGACACTTGCCTTGGAGGTTATAGTTGTCCGTCGAGAGACTACCGAGGGGAAACAGCCTGGCTAAAGGTAACAAGATCCCCATACTAGCACCTCTACACCTCACTAACACATTAGGCCTATATGTGGTTTGTTTAATCCGTCCAGGAAATGCCAGAAACATCTGGCCCCATGTAAAAGCCCACATTCTTAGATTTTGTTTTTAAGATATAACATTTTTATTAGTGAGCTTCAGACATACTTGTAGACAGAATTTGCTATCTTTGGACAGAGCCATGCTAGCTGTTTCCCTCTGCTTCACTCTTAATGCTAAACTAGGTAACACTCTAGGCTGTAGCTTAATATTTAATAGACAAATATGAGAGTGTTAAAGATCTTCTCATCTGACACTATGCAGAAAACGGAATAGACATGTTGAACTGTTCTATTAAGCATCAGACTTACTCTTTAGAGTACAGATGAAACTGTCTTTAGAGAAATGCACATTAACAGCAGTATTTAGAAATTGGTTCTGTGCTCTTATAGCTGTCAGTGTAAACAGTTACAGTGAGGTTGTGGTGCAGTATTAAATGTGGAATATGTTTGAGGAAAATCTGATGAAATGTAGGGAAATGCAACCTGAATATCTGCTAGTTAACATCACAAATGTTGCATCAATTCACATTTAAAGTGAAGCATGTGAAGAGATAAATCTCAAATGCTGTCACACTGATCAGGTTTCACATTCATTTACTGTACGTATTACATCCAGACAGGTGTACAGTTACAGGTATTTTGATGACCCCCGCAGTGTAGCTGACAACTCATCAGGATGAAAGAACATACAGGGCATTGAGGTTACTGTGTGTGTGTGTGTGTGTGTGTGTGTGTGTGTGTGTTGTTTTATATAAATATACTGTAGCTTACATATCTTTTCTCCTGCTGTCGCTGGGGTAGAGTTAGCCAGCTTGGCAATCAAGTGCCTCACACGCACGCACGCATACACATAAATTCCACCCACACACATTCCCACACAGCAGCTATCTGGTGTCTGTGGCTCAGATTGCTGTGTCCACTAAGACTTTACAGGATGTTTGACCTATTCTGACCATCGGAGTAGGCAGCCTCGAGCTGGCCAAGACTCCTCTACTTTTTCAAATATCAAATACCAGCATCAGCAATAACCA